>NC_142931.1:68622591-68677591 GCF_046866305.1 Octopus bimaculoides | reverse complement strand
AATTCTTTATTATATTTATCTATGCTTTTTTTTTTCTTTTTGCTTTTATTTCTTTTATATTATTTATTCCAATTACCACTATTTTCGTTAGAATTGACTTGATGCATTTTTTTTTTTTTTTGCAATGCTTCTTTTATCATATATATATATGTCTATATATATATATATATATGTATATGTATGTATAAACATATGCATACACACACACACACACACACACACACACACACACACACACACACACACACACACACACACATATATGGTTATGCTATTTTCTTATTTTCTGTAAGTCTTACTCTGTAGACTACTGAATCTCTTTGTATAATCTATTAAGCAACTTCATTTATTTTTGTTCCTTTTCTTTTTTATCTTTAGTTCTATTGAAAAAGGGAGTTATTGTTCTATTCTGTTATTTGTAGGCAATATATCTGCACTTCATAAGCACATACATACACATACTTATATATACATACAAGCATACATACATATATATATATATATATATATATATATATATATATATATATATATATATATATATATATATATATTAGCATGTAGTAGAAAAAGCCATGTAACTTTCTTTCTCATGTACCTATTTATCCTCCTGATATAAGTAAATGGATGATAAACTATAAAGTAAATTGGACCTATTTTCAGGCAACTATCAGCTGCTTGATATCTTAAGCTATTAGATACTGCACTTTTCAGAAATCTAACAATGCATTCACCTTTCTTTTTCCTTTTCTCTCTTCTTTCTCTCTTCTCTTTCAGTTATTATATAACTGTTGTCTGTTGACATTTTCAGCCATCTGTTTCATGTATTGTTTTTGCCATTTGACCTGACTCGCTGTTTTACTATTCTCCTTTAGTTTAACTTGCATATACTTCTGACTTTTCTTCATATTTCTTTATTACCATTCACTGTTATCCTATTCTGTAGTAGCTAACATTCCACCCCCATTCATTGATTCATTTTAGGATAGCAGTGGTTAATAATTGTGATACATTCTCCTTCATACTGATGCACATATTTCCTTGTGCATACCTTCGGATTCTTTCTGTATTTCCTATTCCACATATTATTCTTATCATTTTACTAACCCACCACCAACACCAACAGCAATAACAACTTCTTTTTAGTCATATACTAGTTTCATGTATTTCAATTATCAGAATGTGGGGTACCATCTCCATGTATATCTAGTCAAAAACTTTCAGCTTTAGTACTTATTTTGAACTTGTATTTATTTTATCAATTCCTATTTGCTGAATTGCCATGTCATGTGGCATAAAGAAATGCACAACATAAACATGGCACTAGTTAACCAGTACAAGTATAAGCATAGTCACAAACAAAGAAATAGATGTATATCATCATCATCATCATCATCATCATCATCATCATCAACATCATTCTCAAACATTTGTTTTCCATACTGGTATGGGTTGGAAAGTGCCATGTAAAAAAAAACATTCAGTACACTTTGTAGAGTAGTTGGTGTTTTGAAGGGCATCCAGCTGTAGAAACCATGCCAAAACAGACGACTGGGGTCTGGTGCTTCTGCCTTCCAGCTTGCCACTTCGTTTATGTGGGCTGTATTTATCACTTTCGTCCACTTCCCATCAACAGTATTTTGGGGAGGGTCTATAGAAATTTCTGTAACCAGTGTTTGTAGATTAGTTTTGTCACTCTGCACAAATATATACATACATACACACCAACACACACACACACACACACACACACACACACACACACATATATATATATTTAGAGAGAGAGAGAAAGGGGGGGGAGGTATGAATTACATTCTTCATTATTGAATTATTTAATAGTAGTTTTTCTCTAAATTATATATATATATACTTTATATATACATATATATATATATATATACGCACACACACACACATATGCTTGCATATATATTGGTATGGCATCCATTGTTTGATCTTAGGTTATTATCAATTGCTGTTGCTGGGATGAGGTGGTGAAGCACAACCTTCAAACATTAGGCGTCACCTAGGCAATGACTAGTGGACCAAGACCTTTGGAAATATGCTGTGCTTGAGAAGACTCGGCAAGCCTAGTGAGACCATAACCCATGGCCTATACCAGGGGTATACTTATGCGTACCTTTCCTTCATTGGGCACTAAACTCTGCTTGTGAAGACCTGTTGAGGCAAGTGAAATCGAAATCGAAATCAAATTCATTGACAGCACTGCATTAATGGCATCCGTGGTAGTGGAGCGTTAAGAGCACCATCCGAGCATGATCATTGCCAGAGCAGCTGACTGGCTTCCATGCTGGTGGCACGTAAAAAGCACCATTAGAGTGGGACTGTTACCAGTGTCACCTTACTGGGATGTGAAAAATTATTTGAGTGAGGTCGTTGCCAGTGCTGCTGGACTGGCTCCTGTGCAGGTAGCACATAAAAACACCATTTGAGCATGGCCGTTGCCAGTACTACCTAACTGGCCCTCGTGCCAGTGGCACGTAAAAGCACCCACTACACTCTTGGAGTGGTTGGCGATAGGAAGGACATCCAGCTGTAGAAACTCTGCCAGATCAGATTGGAGCCTGGTGCAGCTGTCTGGTTCACCAGTCCTTAGTCAAATCGTCCAACCCATGCCAGCATGGAAAGCAGACGTTAAATGATGACGATGATGATGATGAATATTCTTAGTTTGAAATGGTCATTCTGCAAGTTTTTAAGTATAAAAACATAAAACTCTTTTCTTGTATCGTGTATTGAGTACTATATTTGAAAATAGGCTACTTTGATTGAATCTATTTCAGGCATAGCTGTGTGGTAAGAAATTTAGTTCCTAACCACATGGTCTCAGGTTCAGCCCCATTATCTTGCACATTAGGCAATTGCCTTCTACTAAAACTATGGGCCGG
The DNA here is from genome assembly GCF_046866305.1 of Octopus bimaculoides. Lineage (NCBI taxonomy): Eukaryota > Metazoa > Mollusca > Cephalopoda > Octopoda > Octopodidae > Octopus > Octopus bimaculoides. The sequence goes on along the minus strand of NC_142931.1, from coordinate 68,674,679 downwards.
CCAAACCTTATGCATGGATTTAGTAGACAGAAGCCAAAGAAGCTCAACATATACATATACATATATAAATTGGCACTTGGTCAGTTGTTATGATAAGGGTTCCAGTTGATGTGATCAACAGAACAGCCTGCTCATGAAATTCATGTGTTTGTGGCTGAGCAGTCCACAGACATGTGTACCCTTAACTTAGTTCTCAGGGAGATTGAGTGTGACACAGAATGTGACAAGGCTGGACTTTTTGAAATACAGGTGCCACTCATTTTTTCCAGCTGAGTGGATTGTAGCAATGTGAAATAAAATCTCCCACTCAAGAACACAACGTGCTGCCTGGAATCAAACTCACACCCATGCAATCATGAGTCGAATACCCAAACCACTAATCCACATTCCTTTATACACACAAATAGACGCACATAAAAATGTATGTGTGTATGTGTATGTGCGTATGTATGTATGTATGTATGCATGTATGTATGTATGTGTATATGTGCATGTGCGTATGTATGTATATGTGTGTGCATTTGCTATTGCTTCCTTCTCATGTGATAGTTGTAAATGAATGTTACTGTCCTTTGTTTCCAACCTACCATGGTTGGCTGTAGAAAATGTGCCTTACCAAATTTCCATGAAAAAGTGAGCATGAAACAGTGATGGTGAGATAATGATGATCCTCTGACCCATCTAAGAACAAACAATGACTCATCCATTCCATGCCAGCATGGAAAGTAGATGTAAAGAGGTGGCAGTGGTGGTGGTGGCAGCGGTGGTGATGACGACGTCCATAGCACTAGATGAATACATATTAGACCAGTGGTTTTCAACCAAGGTCTACATAAAATTTTGGGGGGGCTATGAAAAAAAATTGGTCTTGAATGTATTTATTGGAAGAAACAGGCAAGGTTTTTTTCTCTAATGCTTTGCGTGGTTCAGCCTACACAAGGGAATGTACGATAAACAAAAATAGGAATTTTGAAAGACGAAGTCATCATCATCATCATCATCATCATTTAATGTCTGTGTTCCATGCTAGCATAGGTGGGATGGTACCACAAGAACCGGCCAGGCTGAAGCCTGCACCAGACTTCTGTGACTGTTATGGCAGGATTCTTACAGCTGGATGCCTTTCATAACACCAACCATTTAGCAGAGAGGACCTAGTGCTTTTCGTGAGGCACAAGCGAGGTCAGTTTTTGCAAGGTTTTTACTGCTCGATGCCCTTCTGGACACCAACCACATTACAGTGCTATCTTTTAAATTAGTTTTTTTTTTTTTAAATTGAAACACTATGTGGGTCCTCTAGAGTAAAATAGTAATCAAAGGGACCCATAGGTAAAAAAAAAAGTGATAAAAATATCCATTATATTACAATGTGCAGAGTTTCCTTTGATAAATTTACATGACAGGAAAACCTTCAGTGCTATCTCATCTAGACAATAAATTAAAGAGCACACCTCACTATGGAACATTAGACATTTCACTTATGCTACTAAGGCCCTTAGGGATGGTATGATTGCTACTATTTTCATTTTGAAGTTCCTAAATATCTTACATTTCATCATTTCATGGCTACTTTTTTAAAAAGAAAAAATGGCAAAATAACAAAACCATTTTATCCTGTGGAACACAATGACAAAGTCATAACAAAGAATTTTCTTTCTTCTCTCTTTCTCTTTTTTCTATTTTTTATTTTTTTAATTTTTTTTTTACTATTACTATTTTTCTGAATGGATATATTCATTTTTGTGAAGTTGCTTTTATACCAGTTATCAGATCCTTTGAATTTAATATCCGTTTATAAATATCTGTAATGCTACCATTATAATCTATTCTTGTTTTGTTTTGGCTTTTTTTATTTTTGCTTTCCTTTTTTTTTTTATATATTCTTTTAGTAAAGATTGTAAATACAAAAGACATGATATTTCAGATATTATTTTGTATTCAACTTAATATAACCAGATTAAAAGAGAATTCTTATGATTACTGATGCACTCATACTATTTTGAAAGAGATTTAAAGTCAAATGATTACAGTTGGAGAGATAAGACAGGAGTTTCAAATACGAATTCCACTATTTTGTCAAATAATGATGGATTATTTTTGTATTTATTTTTACTGAATTATTATTATTATTATTATTATTATTATTATTATTATTATTATTATTATTATTATTATTATTATTATTATTATTATTATTATTATTGTTTTTAAAGTGGCGAGCTAGCAGAATCCTTAGTATGTTGGGCAAAAGGCTTTGCAGCATTTTGTCCGTCTAGGTCAATTTTGCTTTTCATCCTCTCAGGGTTAATAAAATAATTACCAGTTGACCATTGGAGTCAACATAATTAACGTAACCCCTCCCTTGAAGTTGCTGGCCTTGAGCCAGGCAGAATTGTTCTAGCGTTCTGAGTTCAAATTCAGTATCTGCACAATTAGCCAGAATAAATTGATTGCTTTGAATACTTAAGTCATAAAGAATGATGTCTTTATTGTCAACTACTTTGACAGTCTTATCTTCCCCACCCAGTTCTTCTCATTATTATTGTTGTTGTTAAAAAGGCAGTAAGCTGGCAGAATTGTTAGCATGCTTTGTGGCATTTCGTCTATCTTTACATTCTGAGTTCAAATTCCACTGAAATCAACTTTGCCTTTCATCCTTTCAGGGTTGATAAATTAAGTACCAGTAAAACATTGGATTGTGTAATCAATTTACCGCTCTAATCAAATTTCAGGCCTTGTACTTTAGTACAAAGGATTATTGATGTTGCTGATGATGAGGATGTTGTTGTTGTTATTTCAATCTATGTTTCTGTACTATGCCAGTAAACATTCAATTTCTTAAATTTTGCAACAAAAATGTGTCTTCTAAAGACCTGAAGCTAAGTTTGTATGAAACATTGAAATATAAAAAAACAAATTATACACAAAAAGTATTCCATGTAAAAATATTGCTTCCAACCATACTGCCAACAAATGAATAAAAATGTTTGAGAACTCAGTAAGAATAACTTTCCAGATGTATTCCTATTTCTAGTCTTCTTTCCATTGTATGGTATGCAACGAAAACAGCTTGAATCGATTGTTTCAAATAAGTGTGATTCAGTTCACAGAAAATTTTCTAATTGGAAAATGAATTGTTAATTCTGAGTAACAAAGCTGTATAAACAGAAATTATCAGGAAGAGAATGAATAGAACATCATTTAAACAATTTCAAACTTAAAATCTCTGAGCTGAGTACTTAAAATTGTGTCTGCTTTGTATAAATAAGGGTTCTCATGGAGTCGACGTCGTCGTCCTCATCATTATCATCTTCATCATCAACAACATCATCGTAGTTGTCATCATCATCATCATCACTAATTTAACGTCCACTTTTCCATACTTGCATGGATCAGATGGAATTCATTGAAGACGATTTTCTACAGCCTGATACCCTTCCTGTTACCAGCTTTCACCTCCATCCAAGTAAGGTATTATTTTCTCGTGGGTGGTCATATTTTCACAGAAGACTGGAAACTAAGGAGACAGCTAATATGAAAGTATCATACCTTTACAATTATCATGCAATGTCAAGACAAGGGGACAGACACACATTCATGCACACATCCATTCATTCATATACACATCATATATGCATACATTATGTGTGTGTGTGTGTATAATGGGCTTCTTTTTGTTTCCATGTGCTAGATCCACTCACAAATGTTTGGTTGGCCTGAGGCTATAGGTGAAGATATTTGCCCAAGGTACCCCACATCACAGTGTTGGGAAGTGACCTTCTTATCCACACAGCTGTGTCTGCATTTGTTCTATAGCTGTCATATTTCAAACTATATATCTATATATCCTATGAGTTTTTGAAGTGATATTTAAATGAATATTTTTCTTTCCCTTTCTTCCTTTAGATAAGTCTCACTGAAAATGTAAATTATTCAATGATAACAGACAAAGAAGAGGAGCAGAATTCAGCAGTATAAATCAGCAGGATAGATTCTATGATATCAATAAATCTACACAATGCTAATGCCAAATCCCTCAAATTTAACAGCTTTTAAAATGGAGACTGCATATTTTTAAGTCATAAATCTTAGAATTAAAATTATAGATTGTCAAAACTAAAAAAAAATGTCAGTTAAATCAATGTTATTTGATGATACATATTATTTACACCAATGTTTGTAATGTTTCCTCTGTGTTCTATAATGTAGTTTTCCCCCTCTTCATTCTAACATCAATTTTTATGATTTGATATTATCATTATGGTTTCCTCTCTTATTTATATTGATTTCTTTTTAGTCATTTGTTGCCAATAGAAGCATTGTTGTTTAGATTCAGTTCACCACAGATTGATCAAACCTATGGCACTCAGGCAGATGAATAAGCACTTAGATTTAACATCCAGATTAGTTGTTGTATAAGTAATGAACATAAAGTTAATCTCACTCAAACCATAACAACCTGATTTCCTTTTCTAGAATGTTATTTCATTTCCCCCCTTAGTTGGATTAAAAATTTCTCCAGATTTCTCTTGATGGCTCACTCCCTGCTTTAAGTCAGATGTTATATTCTTGTTCATCCTTATCACCATCTTCATCATTATCATCCTTTTATGCCCACTTCCCATGCTGGCATGGGTTGGATGAGTGACCACAGTGATGATCAGGCTCAAATTCAAGAGTGCTTGCTCACCTAACTTGATCAGAGAATTGATCTTACTTGTGAGTTTTGTATTTTTGCTTGTTTTCTGTACCTGGATGCCCTTCCTAACACCAACCAACCAACCAACCAACTAACTTACCAGCCATCCACTTTAGGAAGTGTACTCTGTGTGTGTGTGTGTGTGTGTTTGTGTTTTGTGACATCAGCACTATAGAGGTACTTGTGTTCATGACATGACTAAAGGGACTTCTTGTCCTTATATCTCTGCTTGCCTGTCAGTCTCTTTATACAATGAGAGGCATCTCTTTATTCTATTCATTATTGTATGTGTACTGTAGTTTAATTTACAAGCAATACAATACACAATGCACTGAGGAAGGTACTAGGACTTCTTAAACAACAGCTATTCGGAAACTAATCTTTTTATATCATATAAAAAATAGTAAACAAGTGATTGTCTAAAATTTAGAAATTCTCACTGTTATAATGAGTCTTTATATAGCCATTATTTTCATATACTTTCAGTCCCATATTAAAAACTTCAAACTAAATATATTTACTATACTGTATGTATTGATGGTGATGTATATGTTGTTTAATTTTTTCTTTGTGTTTTTTTCTTTTACTTTAAATTCTGATTCTCTTGCTGTCTCAAGGGCGAGAATTATAATGTAAATATCAAAGAAAGAAATAAGTGATCCCATTATTAATACCAAGAAAATATTCAGAAAATATTTGAAAAAAAAAGTCAATTAAAAATCCATTTACACTAAAAAAAAACAGGGTTTGTAGATATTTTGTGCTCTGTAACAAACAATGAAGCTCATGTAAATAAATTTTATAAAAATACAAAACTGCTTCAAGAGAAATTAAGTCGTGAATCATTTTTGTATCTTTTAACTTTTCTTTTTTATTGTTATTCAGTGAAATTTGAAACAATATTTGGTATAACAAAATAATAGATATAAAGTTAAATGAAAATAATTTACTAAGAAGATTTTAAAATATACAGGATATAAAATAGAAAATATAAGCTTATAATGAAAACAAGAGGCAAGATATTTACATAAAAAAAAAAAAAATTTTAAAGCAAATACTATAAATAACTAATTTGCAGACATAAATAACAAAAACGTGCAAACAATACTGCATTAAAAACGGTTATGGCAAAATCAATATGTTTAAACAATAATAATAATAATAATAATAATAATAATAATAATAATAATAATAATAATAATAATAATAATAATGAAAAGACAGAAAAAATAAAACAGAACAAAAAATGATAATGCAACAAAAAAGGTATTTAGTGAGATATTGAGTTTAGCAAAATATTGTAAATCCAGTATGCGCATTTGATAAACGTACACATACATACACACACACACACATATGTATATATGTAATAAATTTCAAGTTGATTAAGTTCCAATATGAGGTATATTTATTATTTTCAAATTTTCTACAGTATTTGTGCTAATATTTTTTACTCTTATTTCATTCTAATAGTCAAAGAATAACTCTTTTGATTTAGAACAATGGATAATATATATATATATATATATATATATATATATACACATAGATATAACTGTTTTACCTTTCTATGTGTTTCCTATTTCATTTTATTTTCTTGACCAGAATCCTATAATAATAATAATAATAATAATAATAATAATAATAATAATAATAATAATAATAACAATAATAATAATGAATGATTTTCCATGAATTACAATTACAACTGACAAATTTGGATCTTGCTACAGAAAAAGATGTTTCCTCCTTTTCTCTTTCAATGAATTTATTATTATTGTTATTATCTCTTCTTGGATTTATATTGATTTCTTATTCACTTGCTTGTTCCTGGCAGTGTTTATATTGTGTAGACCTAGATGAGCTCAGATCAAGCAGATTTATACAGTGAGTTGGTTAAACAAGTAGGGATGACCTGAAGATCTTTTGTTCTAACTGTGAAATTTATATCATTTGATCAGCATTCAAACTTTGACCTCTTGGTCTTCTTTTCTAGCATATTAATTGTAATATACAGGACCACATTATCAGGATATTAATGAATATTTAAGATATTGGGGAGGTAATTACTGAAAAGAAATGTGGCTACTAATTTTAACAGGTCTAGACATTGCATAGAACATCTTTCATAGGAGTCTTCTCAATATTATATATTCTGTCTCCTGTATTTTTATTTCAACCACTTAAATCTATTTTGCACATCCTGAAATTTCTTATTTATGCAGATGTTATTTCATAGAAGTTGACAGAGTCATTAGAACATAGGATAAAGTCATCATCGTCATCATCGTCGTCATCATCATCATCATCATCATCATCATCATCATCATCATCACCATCATCATCATCATCATCACCATCATCATCCCTTTACTTCTACTTTCCATGTTGACATAGGATGGTTGAGTCATTGCTATGTTCTTAGATGAGTCTGAGGATCTTATCTCAGATGTAAATTTTATTTTTGGTTTGGTTTCTATTTGTGGTTACCCTCCCAATATTCAACAGCTTTATAGACATACAAGGTACACTTATTCATGGCAACAGCTCGATGGAACTTATCATATCTTCAACAAGACTAGCAAGCCCTCTCCGCTGCATATTTAATAGAATGTATTGGTGCATTCTATCATGGTTCCAGCTCTATGGAGGATGGTGATGAGAGTATGAGGAATAATATTAAGTGAAATGCCTGTGGAATTTGTCGTGGTTCATTACACTCAAAATTCAAGCTCTGCCAAGGTCAGCTATAACTTCCATCCTTTTGGATGGAAAAGGGGTCGATAAAATAAAGCACTTTATTTTATTAAACCATGGATTGGTGGAAAGTTAGGGTGCTGACAGAATGTTTTGTGATATCTGTTCTTATTCATTGTATTCTGATGGCAAGCGATGCAGGAACACTGATTTCATTCCGCATAAGACTTGCTTTTTCTTTGGGCAACACCTGTGGCATCACACTTTGCCAAATCTTTGAATAAAAGATATACTGATGATGGTTAGAATGCTTTTGATTGTATGTTTACTGAATCACATATGACCTAGGGCTAAACAGCAACAACTGATGAACAGTCTGGCTGTAACAAAGATATTCTATTTTCACTGGATCATTCCACTGAGATGTAAATGACTATTTCATATCATTTACCAAACATAAAACTAACACTAAGTTGATAGTGATTGTTAGATATAATGCTACTAGCACAATGCCAGAGCCAAGAATCATAAATTGCAAAAACCTCATGTTACACTATAGTACATTTAACTCAGTTTTATGATCAAAACCAGCTATAATATATGCAAAAGTTTATTCTAAGTGCTTCTTTAATTTACAATTATGACAGATAATCTGTATTATATATAATCTTAGTCATATAAAAACAGCACATATTTTAGAGACTAGAGATTTTTATTATCATATTTTATTCCTATATCATCTTATCAAATATATTCTAACAAAGTTATTTTCATTTTCATTTCATGTTATACCATATAAATCACATAAACTTCAAAATATGTCATAGTATATGCATGTATACACAATACGTATGAACATACATATATCATTTATATACATATATATATATATATATATATATATATATATATATATATATATATATATATATATACACATATATATATATATATGGGAGAAGAGTGAAAAAGTTTCTGATAATCAACTAATATGAATCAATCCATATTCAGGCCTTTGATATCTATTTCTATGCTTAGAATTTCATATTCATCTTACATATCATCATCATCTTTAATGATATTTTATATATATATATATATATATATATATATATATATATATATATATACACACACACACACACACATAAATACAGATATATATGCATGTATGTGCATATATGTATGTATGTGTGTGTGTGTGTGTGTATGTGTGTGTGTGTGTGTGTGTGTGTGTGTGTGTGTGTGTGTGTGTGTGTGTGTGTGTGTGTGTGCATAATATTATATTATATTTATGGTATTCTTCAGAAATAGATTTATTTCATATAAATAGTTGTATAGTGGAACAAGACAAAGAGAAGAATTATGACAATCTATTCATCTTTTATTGTGGCTGTTCTTTTTTGTTTTGCTTTTTGTTTTGAAATATTTTCTTGAAACATTATGCTTAATAAAAAATACAAAGATAAAAGAAGTAAATACATGAAAGCAATTGGTTACTAGAAAACAATTTATAGACAGCTACTTATTTCAATCGAAGATTCTACATCAAATACTTTTTTGCATTTCTTATGACTAATTAAATTCATCAAAATATTGAGTCATCTTGATGTATTCTTGCAATTTATGTAAGTTCTTGTTTCTGTTTGTTGTTTTTATTCATGTTATTTAAGTTGAAAGTAAATAAAATTGAGTTCAATAAAGTTGTAAATGTACTTAATTTATAAAAATAAAAAAAAGTGTTTCTATGTTTAACTGAAATAGAACCATTGATCTGAAAACAGTTGCAAAATGAATTTATGCGAAATAAGGTTAAATTTACTTTTGATATCTGATTCAAAAATAACTGAAAATTATTGTAAACATACATTACAATCGAATGTGCCATTGACATCCTACAAAATCAACAAGCATTGAGCACATACACACAACAAGACAACGCTGTGTATGTGCTGATATACAATCACTTGGGCTGATAGAAATAACCACCAACACGCTCTTAATTTGTATCCTATCATTTTAAAAGAACAAAGAACAGATTCAATAGTAGTTCTAGATACCACTAAAAGATGGGATGTTCGTAGCAAGAATTTATTTGATCACGTGTCTGTGTTGTTCTTAGGCTATTTAGCAATAGCATGACATACCAAAATAACTACTGTATATTGAACTACCCTAAATTCAAACTCTTTGTCAGGCAGCAGTGCTAAACTCATTGTGTATAACAAGGACTAGTCAATTTTTTTGCATAATAATATTATTTATGTTCTTAATGCCTGTCATAGTCACCACAGAGTACTTTGTCATTCAAGAGCAGACAGTAATTAGGAAAGTGTCTTCTCTCTAAGATATGCATTCCATTATAGGACTTAAATTATTCTCTGAGTTGTCAGAATTCATCAAACATGTTGCTTTAAGTTCTCAAAGAGTTGTCCCTGAACATTTTTCAACTAATACTTAAACTACCTACTATGCATTTTGTTTCTCTTAAAAAAGAGAAAAAAAAAATAGGAGTGGTTGAAAGAAGCCCATCGTATATATGTACATATATGTACATATATGTACATAGATGTATGTGTGTGTGCATGTTTATGTGTCTGTGTTTGTCCCCTCAACATCGCTTGACAACCAATGCTGGTGTGTTTACGTCCCCGTAACTTAGCAGTTTGGCAAAAGAAATCGATAGAATAAGTACTAGGCTTACAAAGAATAAGTCCTGGGGTCGATTTGCTCGACTAAAGGTGGTGCTCCAGCATGGCCACAGTCAAATGACTGAAACCAGTAAAAGAGTAAGGCCTGGCTGTGTGGTAAGAAGTTTGTTTTCCAACCACACGACTCTTGGTTCAGTCCTACTGCCTGGTACCTTCGGCAAGTGTCTGCTACTATAGCTGCAGGCTGATCAAAGCCTTGTGAGTGGATTTGGTAGATGGAAACTGATGTGTGTGTGTGTGTTGGTTCCCCACCACCACAACTTGACAACTAGTGTTAGTGTGTATGTCGCTGTAACTTAGCAGTCTGGGAAAAGAGATCAACAGAATAAATCCTCAGCTTAAAAAGAGAATAGTATTGAAGTTGATTCTTTCGACTAAAAATTCTTCAAGGCGGTGCCCCAGTATGACCACAGTCTAATGACTGAAACACGTAAAAGAATAAAACAAAAAGATATGTTTGATAACGTAGTCTTTGATATTTAGTACCTGAATAAAAAGGCTGATAATCCCTATTAGATTACCATTTAATCATAAGTCTACTAAATCACGTTTAAACTAGGAACAACATAATAATCACAAATGCAGACTCACCTGCCATTTTAATAGATTTTTATTTTATTGGGTTTGTTTTTTTTGTATTACAAGATGGTGTATAATACTTCAACCAAGTTTTAATTCCATCAGGCTCAATCTAAACCTAATTTATTCAAGTACATTCCTCTGCTTTCTGTATTGTTACTTAGTACTTACATATTTATTAAATCCAAATAAATTATTGCAACATTCATTGGTATAATCATCATCTGCAATTTATCCCATCTGTTTTTTTATCCGTGTTAGCATGGTGTAGTCAAGTCTTAATGTGTTTTATACCTCACCTCAGTAGTCCATAACATCAAGCACACACAGCAGCAGAGGAGACCATATTGGCGGGGGCCTGCTATGGCAAAAATAACTTTTATTGATAAAGTATAAAATCTTTAAAGTTTGTATGCCAGTGGCATTTGCAGGGCACAGAAACTTAAAAAAACTTTATTGCATTTATATATCTATGTACACGTACATGTACACACACACACTCATACACACACACGCACACGCACATACACACACACACATGCCTATATTCACATGCACACCATTACTGATATCTTATATGAGTCATAACATATGGAAATTATTTATTAATGGGATATCTTGAAGGTTAAATGAAATTTCCAGTATATCATTGTCAATTTACTTCCTTAGTAGAATAAATAGTGTATATCTAATAGAAATACTGTCTTGAAAATGCCAAGTTTTCTTTATATATTGCTTATGATGTAATAATGCACTTTTACACTACTCTCTGGAAATATAAAACCACTTTGATAAACTTTATGATCTCTACACACTTTGGAATACTCAGGGTAAAGTTTAACCCCTTTGGTAACAATCTGATTAAAGCCACCCTTTAAAACCTTTCTATTTTAATCCATTAGCATATAAACTAAACATATCATGTCGAAATATTCTACATATTTTCGTGTTTAAGGCAGTTGGATCTGGTCTCTCACACTACGTCATTCTAAATATAAACAATTACATCATTGGAATCTTGAAACTACAAGGTAGTGCATGACTGATTCAAAATAATGTGAATAAACATTATATTTGACAAAGTAATGTGAATACTAAAAGGTTAAAGTGATGTAAATCAAAATCTTCCATCAAAACTGTTTGTTAAAATATGTTTCTAACAGTAGCTTAATGATGAGGTTATTTCATTAAATTCTTCATTATTTTCAAAATAAACTGAAATGAAGATAATGCATTTCAAAATACACTTATCTTTTAGTCTTGACTAAGGAGAACATGCTGAGAATATTGTAACTTCCTTGTGACCTATGACTAATCTGAACTTAGTTACTCTGTTCATACACTGCTTTAGTTAGTCTATTGATGACAACAAAAATGACAATGACAATATGCATGCATATAGCTATATGTATGCCCTTATATATATATATGTATATATATATATATATATATATATATATATATATATATATATATATATATATATATATAGGGCACATGGCCAAGTGATTAGTGGTCGTGTGCGCAACCACTAAACTAGCGGCGGCAGCAGTAGAAATATGATTGTTGTGTCTCAAGCATTGGTAAAAGAAGAAAATCAGTTGTGGTATGAACATCTGATATTAGATTTAGTGGGACTTGACTGTCATAAAGCACATGCACAAACACACACACACACACACATGCACACACGCACACACACACATGCACACACACACCCACATGCACACACGCACACACACACATGCACACACACACACACACACACACACACACACACACACACATTCAATAGAATGTCAGATAGGATGTCTTGTAGTAATTGTTCTGGCTCTCTGGGTTCAAAGCATGCTGAAGTCAACTTGGACATCAACTTGAAACATTTGAATCAAATGAATAAACCCCATTAGATATTTTTTTAAAGCCTAGTACTTAGTCTATCGGTCTCTAGGCTGAACTGCTAAGTTACAAAAACATAAACAAACCAACACTGGTTGCTAAGTGATAGTGGGGGACAGACACAGACACATGCACACACTTACACACACACACACATACATTCACAGATATATATATGACATGTTTCTTTCACTTTCCATGAAACAAATTCACTTACAGGCCTTTGTTCAGTCTTGGACTATTGTACAAGGCACTTGCCAAAGATGCCATTCAGTGGGACTGAACCTAGAACCATGATGTTGGGAAGTAAGCTCCTTACCTCAATGCAACGCCAATACATATCTATCCATCCAACCATCCATCGATCCATCCATCGATCCATCCATTCATTCATCTATCTATCTATCTATCTATCTATCTATCTATCTATCTATCTATCTACACATACATACATATATATACATTGATATATATATATATATATATATATATATCATGTGTGTTAGAGGGAGCAGGTAAAAACTTTACCCATTTTCTACCCCAGTATTAAATATTTCCTTCCAAAAATATCTAAAATATAGTTACAGCTTTTAAACAAAGTTTCTCTAATGTGATTCATTTCCTGACATCTGAGTTTTTTTGGGGGTTTTTTTCATAAAAATATTTTGATAACAATTTAAATCTTTCATATTTTTGTGTCTCCACATAAAATAATAATTTCAATTTAGAATATATTGATAAATAATATATATGTATATATATAAAGGAAAGAAGGAAAAATATATGATATAAACAACATACACAGTCTATGGATTCGTTTATATTGACATGCTTGAAGGCAACAGTTGTTAACATTATTTTGTTCACATTGTTTTGTGATTATTTAGATGTTGTATAATTCAAATAAAATTATAGCACTGAACTCGAAAAAAAAAAATAGCATCTGAAAATTCAATTCAATGGAAAACACATACACCTGGTTATATATATATATATATATATATATATATATATATATATACATTTATACACATGTACAATATTCAGATTTTTGCACAACCAAAACAATAAACCAGCATAATTAAATAAATTGGCAAAAGCAAAAAACCACAGCTGATTGCAGTTTTGTTTTGGGAAACCAATTTTATGATAGGTTCAGTATGTGAAATGCAACAGGTTCAACAACTAATGTGATATCTGAGCTGGAACAGTCAGTAAGGCTCCACCCAGCAATAGCATAATAATAACAACAACAAAAACAATAATAATAACGTTAATGATAATAATAAAAATAATAATAATAACTACAACAATGACAATATTGATATTGATGGTTGTGATGGTGATAATAATAATAATAATAATAATAATAATTAGTAAATTTATGTTGTAAAAATAAAACAGTAAAAATTAATATAAATAATATATTCCAATGAGATAACAGAGAAATAAATCAGTTAAATGGATTTTGATTTTATTTATTATTATTATTATTATTTCTCTTGTCTCCAATGGTTTGTTTTGCTGGATGCAGTAAATAAGTTCTGCAAACATAGGTGATATAGAATGGATGAGCATGACCGACAAACTGACGTTGGAGGTGGTTCTGGTGTAAATCTAATGGTTCAGGAATGGAAACAGAATGTATAAAAAAAGAAAACAAAAAGTTCCAGAAATTCATCAAAGATTCCTCCTTCTCCTTCTCTTTGTTTTTATGACTTTGCAGTTCACATGTTCAAGTGCATTGATGTATAGCAAAGAAAGGAACTTCTTTTTCTTTTACACCATTCCTCATCATAAAGCACAGCAATCCAGCCATGCCCACCCACCATGTTCTAATAGCTTCTTTGGAAGATTTGTATAATCTTCTTGACAGGGTTATCTTAGCAGCTTTATAACTCTCCTGGCAAATAGATGCTCTATGCTCTATAGCGTTTATTCATTGATGACAAACCACAGCATACATAGACTGGAACTGGACCCTTTGAGGTCCCTGGAATTGTTGGGCCCATAGAAAATTGCCTTGTGTGCCCATACCTTAAGACATCCCTGTTGTTAGAGGAGAAAAGATTTGTAGCCCCTCACTCAACCTTCTTGTGGGAGCACGTGGCTTAGTGGTTAGGGTGTTGGACTCATGATTGTAAGATGGTGATTTCGATTTCTGGACCATGTGAAGCATTGTGATCTTGAGCAAAATGCTTCATTTCACATTGCTCCAGTCCTCTCAGCTGGCAAAAATGTGTAATCCTGTGATGGACTGGCATCCTATCCAGGTGGAGAATATATATGCCATGAAACTGGGAAACTGTCCTTTATAAGTCAGTATGACTCAAAAAAGGTAACTTTATCTTTTTTTCTTTACTCAACCTTCTATTACTTACAAGAAGTGGGAGTGTTGAAAATGGCTTCCCATCACCCTCTCAAAGAGTAATAGAGCTGGTTGGGGTAAATTGAAATTACAAGAGAGAGAGAGAGAGAGAGAGAGAGAGAGAGAGAGAGAGAGAGAGAGAGAGAGAGAGAGAGAGAGAGAGAGAGACAGAGAGAGAGAGACCAAGTCTAACAACAGCAATAACAACAACCATAATAAAGACAGTAGCTTGGCCTTTCAGAGCCAGAAGTATCTATTGATGGAAAAGAATAAATTTGTTATTGTAAGCACAAGTTTCAGACAGAAAGGAGAAATGTGTATGCTAATGGATCATGAATTGTGCATCTACTGTTTTCAAACAGACAGTTATACACTAGAAAACCTGTCATCCTATTCTCTCATACCCATTTTGAACTGTTCCATGTTGTTCCTGTGTATTGGTATCCATTCTTGGGCAGTTTTTGAGAAGTTGCTAAATCCTTTGCTTAACTCTTCTTACAATGTTGCTGCTTTTGAAAGAAAGAAGAAAGAGAGAAGAACTGGTGTCAGTACTAAACTGGTACATTGTTTATCAATCCTAGAAGGATGGAAAGTAAAGTGGACTTTAGTGGGATTTGAACCCAGAAAGCTAAATAGCATGAACAAATATTCCAAAAGCATTTACCCAATATTCTAGCTATTCTGTTAACTGACTGCCTGAAAGAAAAGAATAGCATTGGCGTATGTTGAGGTCCTGGAATAATCTGAAAGGAGTCAACTAATGATTATAAGTTCAGTGTGTTAAATTTATATGAAAGGTGCTAAGAGAATGTGAGGAAAGAAAATAGCAGAGAAGCAGATGTTTTTTTAGCAGAAATCTGAGTGGTAATTGACTGCACTGATTTTAAATATATAACCTAATTGAAATTGTTGTTTTGTTCAAAGACAATCCTGAGATTCAGCAAACCTGTAATTAAAGTCTTGCTGCTTTAGCTCTGCCTAACATATCTGTTTTTTCCTTTTCCTATTTTTTGTTTCAGTGCATTGCATATTCAGCAATACATTATCCAAATGAAATCTCTCCTTTTTTTAATATTGTAGGCTCAGATTTGTGGGAGATTTAGTTGCTTTTTCTTCCAGGTCAAGTGAGTTCAAAGAAACTCTGTCTTTGGTATATATAGTTGTTGTTCTAACAGATTTTTACATGATTAAATTAGCTCCAGGTTTGATCAATCCATTCTCTCTATTTACTTCTTTCAAAAGCATTTAACTGCTCTGATATGTTAGCTAGGTCACTGCATTTCATTGAAACACTAACACAAGGGTTGGGGAAATTTTTAACCATTTACCCCAAAAGATATTTATTTACATCAATGTTACCTCTTCGATTTGAAAGGAAGAAAATCACAGGTAACAAGAAACACATTTTTTAAAATATAATTTTACTTACTGCATAGAATTCTATTTTTACTCCACTTGGCATAATTCACCCTGGTTCACCGACCCCTGTAACAGGTCATTAAATTAGCAGGATGCTGAGAAGGAACAAACTTTAACTAAATATGAATAAATCAAACATATAAGTTCAGCACTGTAACTACATACATGCTGTTAGTGATTTCGTTTCCATCTTTGGTCTTTTCCCATTCACCTTTGTGACAAAGAGCTATGCTTGAGACATCAAAACCTCTCTCTTTTTGCAGAGCATCAAACTAATACATTCCTTGCACACATGGTCTTGCTGTTAGTCAATTTTATTAATTGTTTATTTGAATTAACTATGGATATATTGGGTCCATCCCATAAATAATACAGTATTTTTATACTTTTATTTCTCAAAATTAAGATAAATGAAGTTCTTTTTTAATCTAAAATATACTCTCCTTCATTTTCTACAATGCTCTTTCATCTACCTGGTATACTAGTGTAGCTCCTCTTCTAAAATTCATTTGCTCATGATGAAAAATACTCCTCCAGTACTGTTCTGACCACATCTACAGAATGTTATCCTTGCTGTATGTGGCTGAGCTTTATCCTGATGGAAGAACACCTTTTGTCTTGAAACCAAAGATGGTCGTTTTTCTTCTAGCACTGCTGACAGTAGATCTCCTTTATTATCATTTGGTTTGGCTTTAAAAGTTCCAAGTGGACTAAACCTTTCATATCTCACCAAACAGATACCAACACCTTATATGGGTGAAGACCTTCTTTAGCATGGGGTGTCAGTGTTTCTCCCTTCCCTACCCACTGTCATTGGCACTTGACATTTCTATAGAGAATCCATTTCTTGTCACCAGTCACTATCCGGTGCAAAAAAGGTTCATTCATGAGATGTGTCAGCAAAGAAGAGCATACATTCACTCTTTGCACACAATTAGACTCAGAAAGTTTGTGAGGAACCTATTGACCCAATTTTCTGACTTTTCCGATGGTATGCAGGTGTGGATGAATGGTTGAATGACCCAATCCAAGCTTCTCTGCTAGTTCAACAGTTGTGATGGGATTTTGTTCCACCAAGGTTTGCAGGACATCCTTGTTGAGCTCTACAGATTTTCCAAGATGACGCTCTTCTTCTAGGCTGTAGTTTCTGGCTCTGAATTTCTGGAGCCACTGTTGACACTGGCTTATGCTTATATTGCATTAATATTCTTCACACTTTCCATTGCATTGTTGCCTTTATTGAACTCATAAAGCAAAATATGCCAACTATGCTCCTTTGTCACCTCCATTATGATGTAGGTAGTTTATCCTGTTCATGCAATCGAAAAAAACTGCATTATTTATGGGATGACCCAATATATTTGCATCAGGCACAGGAGTGGCTGTGTGGTAAGTAGCTTGCTTACCAACCACATGGTTCTGGGTTCATTCCCACTGCATGGCATCTTGGGCAAGTGTCTTCTACTATAGCCTCTGGCCAACCAAACCCTTGTAAGTGGATTTGGTAGACAAAAACTGAAAGAAGTCCATCGTATATTTGTGTATATATATATATGTATGTGTGTGTGTATATGTTTGTGTGTCTGTGTGAATATGTTTGTGTGTCTGTGTTTGTCCCCCCAACATCGCTTGACAACCGATGGTGGTGCATTTATGTCCCCGTAACTTAGCGGCTCGACAAAAGAGACCATTAGAATAAGTACTAAGGTTTCCAAAGAATAAGTCCTGGGGTCGATTTGTCGACTAAAGGCGGTGCTCCATCATGGCTGCAGTCAAATGACTGAAACAAGTAAAAGAGAGTTAAAGAGAGCATCATTAAGCATCTAACTATGCTGCCATGGGTTGGAAGTAAAAGAATCCTAAATGGAAAAAAAAAATTCATAAATACTGATATGATAGAAATATTGGGATGGAAATGACAAAGATAGTCACAATAACAACAAACACAACGATGATGATGACAGCAACAATGATGACTTTAGCGATGACAATGATGATGGTAATGTCAGCGATCGTGTTGATAGTCATCGTAGTTTTCATTTTCATAAATACCATCACCATCGTCATCACCGGCATCATCATCATGTTCATCATTATTACCTTTTATCATCATCGTCAACATCAGCACCACCTCCACCACCATCATCATCATCATCATTGTAATTTCAGAAAGTTTTAACTTTTGATTTATTCTACAATATTAGACATCATATTATGCATTTATGCATGCCTCAAAATATGTATATCATCACCATCACCATCATCATCATCACCATCATCATCATCATCATCATCAGCATCATCATCACCATTGCTATCATTGCTGTTGCTGTGATTGTCATTCACTACCCCTTTTTTTTTTTTTTTTTTTTTTTTTCCAATTCAATATCAATGAAAGTCACACACCATTTGTGAATAAATAGTGAGCAGTTCTGTTATGAAGATTCAAGGAAAAGTGAAATTCCATATCAGAACTGATAAAATTCATATTGAAAACTAGTGGGTGGTAGAATTTTCACTGAGCCATTTTCAATATAAATTTTACTAGTAAAAATGATAGCATGATTATTATTATTATTATTATTATTATTATTATTATTATTATTATTATTATTATTATTATTATTATTATTATTATTATTATTATTATTATTATTATTATTATTATTATTATTATTATTATTATTATTATTATCATTATTAAACTAGCATGATTTCTTGTAGATTTTCATTTTTACAAACTTTACATTTTACAATATTAGATTTTTAATTTAGCAAGTTAATATTTGCAGGTTTACTTTATAGAAATTGATGATTTTATTTATTTATTTATTATTTTTTTTGTTATTATAACCTTTTCTTTTTCCATATTTTTTTTTTTGACTACTTTTAATGTCTTGGCCAGTTTTGCTGCCTGTTCCTTCCTTATTCCTGTATAACTTTATATACTCTGATTCACAAAGTAGATCAAAGATGAAGAGATATTACCACTGAACAAGCAATGTGGAATGTCTTCAAAAATATTATATTAATCCTGTTGCAATACTTGTAAAAGTAAAATTGATTTTTCACAAGATAGTCGACATCATTTCTTTGCTCGGTCTTTTACAGTTTGTTTATGTCTTTTTTGTTTTTGTCTTTTTTTTTCTTTCCGCCTACCCACACACACACACACGCACACAGCTGATTCTTATCTCGACATAAGAATTAAATATAATATTCACAGTCTTTTCTTCTTCTTTCCAAGTTAGTGAGATATAGTAAACATAGTAGACAGTTCTGAATATTAGATGCAACTGGAATGAATTAAGATTACAAATTTGACAACATAGGTAAACAAAAACAATAAAAGAATAAAGTAAAATAAAATAAAAAATAAAATAATAAACCTGGAATATTTTATCTCGATATTCAGTTATCTCATTGAAACAATACTTCTATCACATTCACTGGACAACTTTGTATAAGTTTGTAAACAACATTTATGAATTCCTGATATGCTTTATTGCTTATGTGGCATTGATATTTAATCACTAAATAGCCTTTTATTCCATATTCTTCATGATGTTGTTATCATTCTGTTCTGCTCTTTGGTTGTTTTCAAGTGTCCTATACCAATAAATACATACATACATATATACATATATATGTCTTTTATCTTTTGCTTGTTTCAGTCATTACACTGCAACCATGCTCGGGCACCACCTTGAAGAATTTATTGTCAAATGTATTGACCCAGTACATCTTTTTTAAAAGCCTGGTATTTATTCCAATGATCTATTTTTCCAAACTGCTAAATAACAGGGACATAAACACACCAACAGTGGTTGTCAAGCAGTGAAGGGGGGACAAACACAGACACACACACACACACACATATATTCATATGACGGGCTTCTTTCAGTTTCTGTCTACCAAATTCACTTACAAAGGCTTTGGTCGGCCCAAGGCTTTAGCAGAAGGCATTTGCCCCCAAGGTGCCACTCAGTGGGGCTGAACCTGGGGCCATGTGGTTGGGAAGCAAGCTTCTTACCATACAGCCATGCATATATCAGCATCATCATCGTTTAGCGTCCATCTTCCATGCATGCATAGGTAGGACAGTTGACAAGAGTCGGCGAGGTAGAAAAACTACCCTAGGTTACTCTGTTTGTTTTGGCAGGGATTTTATGGTTGGATGCCCTTCCTAAAACCAACCACTCCACAGAGTTGACTATATATGTATGTATGTCATCAACATCATTATCATCATCATTGTCATCGTCAACATCATCAGTCACTTTAATGTTCACTTTGTGATGCTTGCATGACTCAGAAGGAATTTGTTGAAACCAATTTTTTTATGGTCAGATGCCCTTCCTGTTGCCAACCATCACTTTTTTTTCCAAGTTAGGTAATATTTCTCCTTGATGGGAAGACTAGAAAAAAAGACACTGTTTGCATGACAGTAATGTTTACAAGAGACACAATGAGACAGAAACACACATGCACACATATAAGAGTGCTTCTTTCAGTTCCTAGCAAATAAACCTACTCACAAGACATTGGCAAGCCCTGAGCTATGATAGAAGACTGCCTAATTTATACATTTATATGTTTTTCTATCTGTTTATCTGTGTGTCTGTCTGTCTGTCTCTTTTATCCCCTTATCCATCAATTCATCCATCCTTCTATCTGTCCATCTCCCCCTATCCATCTATCAATCCTTCCATCCGTCTAGCTATCTGTCTGTCTGCCCATCTGTCCATCCCTCTCTCTCTTTCTATCTGTATCTCTCTCTCTCTCTCTCTCTCTCTCTCTCTCTCCTCTCTCTCCTTGTCTCTGTTTATATATATATATGTACACACACACTGCATCAGGTCTTTTACAAACAGTTACTGACAGCATGTAATCAGGTTGTTGACTACTAAACAAGCAACTCCATCACACCTGTCAGATAAGGAGAATGATTTTGCACATTGCAGGATGGAAATGAAGACCTGTCAATGGGCAGATGAACTCAGAAGAATCAATGGCCATCCCAGTAATGTACACATATGCACATTAAGTATGTATGTATGGTTAGCTACATTTTTTTCTGTTTTATTGACATGAAGCATGGAAGAAATAAATTACTTTCGTTTCCACAACTTTATGTAGGTGACAGCAGATGAGTAGAGGCAACTGGTACAGGTGGCAACATAACATTGTTCTGGTCTACAAGCACTAATGCAGGACAATCATTTGAAATAGTCTTTTATGGCCTAGACACATTCCGCTAGTTTGATGGTTCTGTGAGGTCTGAAGATCCCATCAGCCACTTTGGAAATCTCTTGCATTCTCAGTTGTCTTGACTTTATCTTGTCACTGGGGATGTTGTGAGAGAACAAGAGAGTTTCATGCATGTGGTGTGCAGCTCTTTTTCACTTAACCATATGCTGATCTAGCATCTCTGTCTATTGAATATGGCTGCATCACACAGATCTCTAGTGAAAAAGTTAGTTTTAGCGTAGTGAGGGAACATGGCTCAGTGGTTAGAGCACTGGGCTCTCAATTATGAAGTAGTGAGTTTGATTCCTGGACCAGGCTGTGAGTTGTGTTCTTGAGCAAGACACTTTATTTCCCGCTGCTCCAGTTCACTCAGCTGTAGAAATGAGATGTGACGTCAATGGTGCCAAGCTGTATCGGCCTTTGCTTTTCCTTTAGATAACATCAGTGGAATGGTGAGAGGAGGCTGGTATGCATATGTGACTGTTGGTCTTCCATAAACAACCTTGCCCAGACTTGTGCCTTGAACGGGAACTTTTAGGTGCAGTCCTATGGTCATTCATGACCGAAGGGGGTCTTTTGTGATGGCATATTCCACACATCTCTTCTATAGTCTTGGATTCTCTGAAGGAATAACACAAGCATATATGCATATATACATACTGATACACATTCACACAGATACATATAAACATACACACGTACAAACATAGATATATATAGATGAATACATAGCTACATAGATATAACCATATATATATATATATATATATATATATATATATATATATATATATATATTTATTTATTTATTTACACATATTATATATATCATCATGATCATTATTTAATGTCCATTTGTCCATGCTGGCATGGGTTGGACAGCCTGACCAGGGTGAGTAAGCTAAGGAGCTGCACCAGACTCCAGTCTTATTTGGCATGGTTTCTACAACTGATGCTCTTCCTAATGCCAACCACTTCAAGAATGTAATGGTTGCTTTTACATGCCACCAGCATGGGTGCCAGTTAAGTTACACCAGTATCTGCCATGTCTACAATTTAAATCGGCTTGATAGATCTTCCTCCTCAAGCACAGCATATCACCAAAGGTCTCGATCACTTGTCATTGCCTCTGAAAGGCCCTGCACTCAAAAGGTGCTTTTTACATGCCATCAGCACAGGTGCCAGTTACATGACACTGACAACCGCCACAACATTTGTATATAGATATATATAAATATATATATAAAAATATATATATATATATATATATATATATATATATATATATATATATATATATATATATATATATATATATATATAAATATATATATATATATATATATATACGTATGTATGTATGTATGTATGTATGTATGTATAAACATACATATGTATATGATATATTATAGGGTGGCAGTGTTATTACTGAGTCAGATGAAGTGATTTATTTCAGTTGTTCCATTTCTTTGCATTCCCAGTTCAAATCCTGCTGCAGCCACCTTTGCGTTTTATCCCTCCAGGGTTGATATAATAAGATACCAGTCAAATAAGTTGAATCAGTATATAGTTGGCAACTTTCTTCTCCCTAAATGTCAAAGCTTGAATCTATTTTAGAAACATATATTATATTATATTATATTATACTATATTATATTATGTTTTGTTATATCACATCATGTGATATTATATCATATTACATTATACCATATTATAATATATTATATATTATATTATATTATATCATATTATATTAAGTCTAAAATCAAACAGTGTGTATGTACTTCATTGACAATTTAAAATTAGATTTCTTGTTTGAATTGAAACTCATGAACTAATAACAATATATAAAAAGAGTATCTACTGATAAATGGAAAACACAAATATTTTATAAGTGTCTTTTTCGTAAAGAATATACAAATATTTCTTCTCATTGGAAGGGGGTTCAACATATTACATTCAAAACATTTGATTACAATAGATTATTTGAAGAACTTGCTATGGAATATGAAGGTTATGTTATCAATTTCAATAAGTTGATGTTGAATTAGATTTGGTTAAACAGAACTATAATCTTGGAATATTTTTCAAGAACTTCTTTGAAATAACAATGGCAAAAGAATTGAATATATTATACTTAATTTATATGTTGTTTTCTTTTATATTTACTAAAACAATCATTATACTGTATTATCCATTGATTTATTGAATGAAATATACAGGGGGCTATTTTTGTGTGTTACACAAAATAGAATATTTCAAGCTGGTATAACTGTTAGAAGTCTATGCTATTTGTCTTATGCAAAACTGTTTTGACTACAAAATTCCTTCTCTCACACATACCAACTTCTCTCTCTTTTTCTCCTACTCTCTCTCTTTGTCTCTTTCTCTCTCCCTCTCTCTTTTTAATATAAATCTTGGACAGTAAATATTACTAACTCTCATACTACGTGTTCTATCTTGTTGTTGCTATTCACCTGTTATATAATACATCAAGGAAATTTAACCCTTTAGCATTCGGATTACTGTCTTATGTAATGCCTATTTATTCATCTTGCTTTGAATTAATCATGCATTACCTTATGGCTTTGAGATTTCAAAGATGTGATTGTTTATATTAAGAATGACATTGTAGAATAGGCGTGGGAGGCCAAATCTTTCTGGTCTGATCATAAAACAGGTGGAATGTTTGGACTGGATATGGCCAGTTTTAATACTAAAGGTTTAACTCATATCTAATAGATTAGAAACAATTGTTACAGTTTGTTTTCCCTGAGATTCAATTTTGTTTCTCAATTCAATTTATTTATTCCAATCACAAAATTGTAGCATACTACAATTTCTAAACAAAGAAGAAGGGCATAAAACATTTATGGTTGATGTTTAGGATTACAAAGGCCAAAATTGGTACTGGCAAAGCTTCGAAGACACCTTGTCAATTTTATAGTTCTTGTAAAGGAAATAAAGCAACAACAACAATAATGGTGGTTTCAAATTTTGGTATAGGGCTAGCAGTTTTTGAGGGTTAAGTTAATTAGAGATTAAGTGACCCAATACTTGACAAGCACTTATTTTATCGACCTCCAAAAGGATAAAAGGCAAAGTCAACCTCATCAGAATTTGAGGTCTGGATATGAAGACAGACAAAATGCCACTAAGCATTTTGTCCGGCATGCTAATGTTTATGTTAGCTAAAAACCTTAGAAACAACAAAAATAATTGTTTCAAATTTTGAGTCAAGGTTAGCAATTTTAGGGGAAGCAGCTAATCAATTACATCAATCTCAGTGCTCAACTGGCCTTTTATTTTATTAACCCTGGAGGGATGAAAGGCAAAGTTGACTTTGGTGAAATTTGAACTCAGAACCTAAAGATCCAGAACAAATACTGCAAAGCATTTTCCCCAACTCCCTATTTTGCTTATCCACCACCTAAATAATAATAATAATAATAATAATAATAATAATAACAGCATTGATTATAATAATCCTTTATCGTTTATTTGTTTAAGTTATTAGACTAAGGCCCTGCTGGGCCTCTGCCTGGAAGAATTTTCAGAATTTTGGAAAGAATCAGTCCCAGTAATTATTATTTTTAAAGCCTGGTACTTATTCTATCGATCTTTTTTGCCAATCCACTAAGTTACAGGAACATAAGCACACCAACAACAGTTGTCATGTGGTGAGGGACAAGCATGGACACAAACACACATATACACAATGAGCTTCTTTTCAGTTTCCGTCTACTAAATCCACTCACAATGCTTTGGTTGGCATGAGGCTATAGTAGAAGACACTTGCTCAAGGTGCCATACATTAGAACTGAACCCAGAACAATGAGGTTGAAATGCAAACTTCTTACCTCACAACCACAGCAAACCACTGCTTACAAAGTACTGATTTACAGGAGAAAGAAGTTGCTATAATCTACTTGCAGTTGCTGGATAAGTGATTAATGTATAGAAATAACAGATTTTACAAGATGTGATGCATCAGTAGGAATTGACAGCTTTTGTTTGGGAGTGAAATAGTATGTTTATGATTATATTATTCCTTTATATCAATTGTACAAATATTCTAATATAGCGCAGTGCATGTGGTGAGCTCCTTAATCTATTGTATTATAAGGGCTCCATATACATATTTATATTCATATAGAATATCTTGTGAAGATTTGCTTGAGGAAAATCTATTGCTCTCACAACCAAACCCACACTTTGCACAAATAAACCTAATTTTATGGAGTTTACTACAATTTGGAGCAGCCAATCGTTCTTGCCATGAGGAACAGTGAAAGGTGTTTATTATAATCATGAATAATGTTATCAAAACAATCATTGTTATCAAAATTAGTGGGTTCAAAACATACTTAGGAAACCATCATATTCATTATTTAATGTTTTCAGACAGCTATTGTTATCTAAAATCTCCCTATACCTAAAATGATCATAATAAGCAGCTGACATTGTGCTTCTTTTCAACTTGAGGAATTTTAGTATTTGAGATCTAAAAATGTTTTGGTGGTAAATAAAATGTAGAACATGTGAGAAAATATTAACTTCTTGGTGATTTGTCCTAAATTGTGGTCATTTTGTTCTGTTTCAAGGAAGACAAAATTAATATCCACAGCACTTTGCATAAATTTAGAATCATTATGTCTACAATCCTTGATATATGTCCAGTGTCTCTCATGTGTTATTTTTCGTGTTTCTGATTTATAAACAACTGTTTTTGTAAAGAAAAAAAAAAAAATTTACAGGAATGGAAAGTCTTAACCACTTAGCATTCAAATTTCTCAGTCAAATGCATTGCTATTCACGTTGCTTTGACTTAATCATGCATTGTCTTACAACTTCAATATTTCAATGATGCGATTGTTTATTATTAGAATGACATTGTACGGTAGGTGTGAGGAGCCAAATTTGGTTAGTTTGGACATAACACAGATAGAATATTTTGGCTAAAGAGTTAATGTATCTTCAATTGTTCAAGACATCTAATAAGTTTCTTGTTTAATCACCAACCATCAATATGTGTGCATGTGCGGTGTGCACACGGTTCCCTGCAGACAGGCTTCTGATACTAAATAAAGCACTAAGAACTTATAGAATGCAAATTAGTTGCTCCATTTCTCTGAAGCAACAAGATTTGAAGTGTATATAAACAGATTGGTGATTTACCTCTCAAGAAGTGGTCAAGTGTTGTAGGCACCTCTGATGTGTCCCTAATAAGGGTTAACAATCTATTAAGGCTGGTTTTTCAATTTTATGTTTGTGTGTCTACTATGTAGGCTTTTATACATATATGTTTATAAACATACATGTGAATATTGTAACTACATATATATATATATATATATATGCATATCTTTATACACATATACATGTACATTGATTTGTACTGAGTGAATGCGATGTAAGCACTCAATACATGTTGTACAGGCTATGCTTTTTTTCTTTTGAATATGAGAGTTTTTTTCACATCATATTGTTGATATATTCATGTGTATCTATCTGATCTATACACAGTTCTCTGCAAATATATCTGCACACAAGTACACACACACACACACACACACACACACACACACACTCACACACACACACCAACACATATATATATTTATAGGTGTGTATGTGAGTGTAACAGTGCACATATATATATAGCTAGATAGATTTATAATAATGTATGTGTGAGCGTGCACGTGCACGCACACACACATACACACACACATTTCCATCTGACTTTCTTCTATTTTTGTTTAATAAGCATATGAATTTCTTTACACAACAAAGCACTCAAAATTGTTATGGCTGTGTTTATCTCTGTGATGATAATGAAAGCCACTGTGCAAGTGAATTTTGAGTGGTTTGTGTTCTAGTAAAGACATTTTCATCACTCAAGTTATTTGCTTCTGTCTCCTATAAACTGACACCTCAAAGGCTTTTATAGAATTCTACTTATTTGGAGAAGCCAATATAATCATAGAGATAAGCTTCAAGAAATATTATTTTGGATTTTAAATCCTCTACTTTGATAGGATATTCCTACCACCTTTTCATTTACTCGGTTATTTCCATTCATTTTTTTATCTTTTCTCTTAATATATAAACACACACATACATTGTTCCATAGTACTACTCCTTCACTTTTACTACATCTTTTTTACTCATCTTCTCTCTCTCTCATTCATGCTATCTCTCTCTCTCGCACGCTCACTTTCTCAATCTAACTCTCTCTTTCTTAATATCTTTGCTGAGAAGTCTTTACTCCTAATCTCTCCAGCTTATGGTTCTCCGTACTTAGTCAATCTATCATTAAACTGTCTCTCTCATTTAATTCCTTCTTTTTACTGCTTGCTTTATTTTAACACATATTTCCATTTTGTTATTTTTTTTTTGTGTGTGTCTTCTATCATTAAATACTCCCTTTCAATTATTATTATTATTATTATTATTATTGTTATTGTTATTATTATCATTATCATTATTATTAGTTTTATTATATTATCACACACACAGATTTAACATACATATAAACACACATATGTTATGCAATAAATATGTACACATATGTGTATGTGCGAATATATGTATGTATATATATAAATTTATATAGATATGTAAGTATATATATATGTAAGTATATATATATATATGTATGTGTGTGTGTGTGTGTGTGTGTGTGTTTGTATATTTGTATATATATATATATATATATATACACACACACACATATATATATATATATATATATATATATATATATATATATATATATATATATATATATATATATATATATATATATATACTTTATTGTCTTTTATCTCCTTGAATTCTCAGTTGTTTTACTTATTCTAGATCTCTTCGCATTTCAAAAATTATCTTTCATCATAACTTTAATTTAATTACCTCCCTTACTTTCTTTTGCACTGCCACCTACATATATATATCTGTTATTTCCTACTAAAATTTTTCACCACACATCTGCTCTTCAAGAAGTCTCTTAACTTCAGCTGTCAGTCTCAATGTCTTTATTCCTGTGTCTGTACATCTGGTGCCCTGTTTCACCATCTCTCTTTCTCTCTCTTTCTTTCTCTCTCTCTTTCCCCTCCTCTCTCTAGCTGTGACGTTCTTTGTGTCGACCTTACCTTTTGGATTTATTTCTAAGAAATTTTTTTTTTTTTTTTTTTTGTAGCTTTTGTAAATGTTTTGCTAAACTGTCTCAATATTACAACTCTATCAGTTTCTAAAATTCAAAATTTCCATAGAAATGCTTAATGAAAATTCAGTAATGTTTAGCTTAATATCTAGGATGTATTTCAAAGACATGACAAAGATATGTAGTGTTAGTGTAAGCTGTCAACAGGAAGAATGATGGCAAATCTGTTGGATTTGAGGAGTTATACAATAATATTTTACTTGAATGCAGTTATTGTTAAAACACACGCAGGCACATTCATACACACTCATACACACCGAAACATAAGTGTGCATGCTTGTATAAATAAATATATAGATATATCATCATTATCATCATCATTTGACGTCTGTTTTCCATGCTGGCATGGGTTAGATAGTTTGTCTGTAGCTGGTAAGCTAGGGAGCTGTACCAAGCCTCCAGTCTGTTTTTGGTTGGTTTCTATGGCTGGTCATAGAGTGAGATTTTTTTTTTCTTGTTTACAAAACCAACTGATTATTATGTATTACTTATTCCAGTTCTAGTCAGGTTATGTGCCTTCAGCCATTTGAGTCTAACAAGTCACCTATACTGCTAAGTAGTTTATAGATGTGAAACCAATGATCACTGTATGACCAGACATAACTTTTAACTTCCTAAACAATACATTACTGCTCTAATGCTTTAGAGCATGCTTCTTTATCAGATATATAAAATACTGACAATATATACATACATTATATATATATATATATATATATATATATATAACGTTGACCACTAACGTGGACATTCAATGTGCTAGAAATAGATCACATCTTGTGTCTACTAAGACCTAAATTGCCTGCTTACGCTTTGGTATTCCGCTAAATTTCGTTTTGAGAACAATTTAGGTCTTAGTAGACACAAGATGTGATCTATTTCTAGCACATTGAATGTCCACGTTAGTGGTCAATGTTATATATGAAAATATACTTTAATCCCCTGAGATTGCAGATATTGTTTCTGAATCTCTTTGATTCTTTAAATGTGCTAGCTTCCTGGTAATTAATCGATATTAATTAATATATGATTTTTTACCCTATGTTTTAATGTATTTTAATATATATATATATATATATATATAAATTTACCTTTCTGACAAAGAAATGTCAAAAGCCCTCTCTTTTTCCCATCTTTACTGAGCATCAAACTAATACCTTCCATGTGCATGTCTTCTTGTTGTTTTGTTATTGTTGTTTCTAATGTTCAGTTTGATTATATATATATATATATATATATATATATATATATATATATATATATATATATATATATATATATATATATATTGCATAGGATGATTTGACAGGAGCTGAGCTGGTGAGCCAGAGGACTGTGCTAAGCTCTGCTGTCTGCTTTGAAATTGTTTCTATAGTTGGATGCCCTTCCTAACACCAACCACTTTACTGAGTGTACTGGGTGTTTTTTTTAGATGCATCATAACACTGAGTTTCAGATTGCCAATTATTCAAACACTTGAACTACGGAAAATAGTGGGGAAGCAAAAATAGTCATATGCACACTGAAATATAATTAGTCTTCAATATTTGACTGGTTGCTGAGAAACCATTTGAAAGAGCATCTCATATTCATGTATCAAGTTGAAAATACACAGTGTCTCCATCTATTCATATTCAAAAGAATTAATGCGATATTTTGATATCTTTATAATCAATGTATAAGACAAATGAAAGCAACAAAGGTAGCTACTGTTAATATTTTTTTCTAATAATGAATATGGAATGAATTCTTTTTTTCATTATGTGACCATTTTCAGCATCAATCAAAGCTCAATGACTGACCATAACTTGATATGTTTTCCAAATATTTTTTCCAATACATAAATTGTCAAGGTGCTTTATTACAACAATATTTCAAATAATTGGGTGTGTGTCAAAGTTTTGATAAGATAAACCATCTTTCTCTTCCTCCTATTTAGTATACAGAACATTTCCCTGAGGTGTTCTGTATTAGCCGTGTTGTTATAATATAACGTTGATGCTACAGATAACAGTAACCTTTAATATTAAATCTACTTTTATTGCAAATATAGAGAAGGAAAGAGAAAAAAGATGTTATTGTTTAGAATAAAGAAATTTGTGTCAAAGAAAGACAAATAAACACAGTGCAAATAACTGGGGTGACAAGGAAAAAAAACAAAGAAAAACCTTTGATTCTATAATTTTCTAATAGAACCTTCCCAAAATATAGCCTGAGTGAGAGAGTTAATATATTTTTATAATATAGCACAACAAGCCCCAAAGCTGAAATATTTTTTGAACATTCATATGAAAACTAGTTTATTTAAAGGAAGAAATTAGATTTGAAATTTTGTGTTGAAACAAATATTGTTATATTGTAGAAGAAACATTTAAATTTTTCCTTACCATTTTCTTTTGTCACATTTCTGCTACATACTTGAGATTAATAAATAAGTTAGTTTGAAAATCTCTGAATGGCAAATGAGTGTAGTTATGTAAGAAATGCACATGTTAAATGCCTGTGTATTAAATATGTTTTTTAACTGGAAAATGAACGAACATAATACTACCAAAATACAATACAGAATATGTGTATAACTTTTTTGTCAGAAGTGACAAATAGCACAAAGAAACAAAGTTTTTGTTGCATTAATACCAGCATTTGTTCTTAACTTGTTTGAACATGCTGAATTCAAATGCGAGGTTAGTTCTACTCTGTAAGCTCTATGTAATTCAACATACTCGTTTTTCATGAAATTTGGACACCTCACATGATGAAATGGCCCATGTGAAAAATTTATGGCCATACAATCTTTAAATTAGACGCAAAATAACCATCTGATACACACATATATACACACACACACACATGTATGTATATATATATATATATATATATATATATATAGTTTAAATTTACAGAAAAACAAAGGATGAAGACAGGTGTAAACAACAAGCAGGTGTATTAGTTTGATGCTTGGGAAGATGAGAAAGTCTTTTACGTTTTGAGCCTATGCTCTTCAACAGAAAGGAATATGAGAAAATAAACGGAAAGAGAATAAAAAAGAACTTGAGGATTCAGCAATCAAGTATATACATTTATATATATATATATATATATATATATATTTATAGAAAATATATAAATAGAATATAGTTATATACATAGATTAGCAGTTCTGTATTATAGCAAAATATTGTGACTGATTTAAACAATTTGTACATAACAGTCCCTATAAAGTAATGTGGCTAATATGAAAGAGAAAAAGGTAATCAAAGATGCAATGCTATTTACACTCTTTCCAGAATTTGTGAATATTTCTTGATCTTTGTTTTCTTCAACAGTTCTATACCTGTCGTAACTAAACTCAACCAGTATTCTCTTCACATTCTCTAGTTCAAGAAAGAAGACTAGTTCTTGGTTATTCATAATTTTCTTGTCCTCCTATATAATGTAATATTAATATAAATACATTATGTATGTAGATAAATAACTATTCACTTATTTTAGCTATTTATTCAGCCAAGCTGAAAAGTAATTGGTACAGTCAAGAATGTACAAGATAGCATTATCTTCATGTATCTGCTACCATTATAAATGATACTGAGATGTTTTCCATTTTTGAACAACTGCTCTTTGATACGAAATTTCATACTTTCTATTTAATTCTTATCCTTAATTCCTCATTCCTGTTACATGCAAATGATGAATACTTTCAGTTTCAAATTAAAACTGAAAGTGAAATAAAAGATGGAAAAAAAAAGCAAAAAAACAAGCACTGCATACAATAAGTTATTTAGATTTATTTGTTTATATATGTGAGTGGATGTGTCTCAGATAAGTTGAATTGGAAATATTTTATTTTATGTTAGAGTCTATAGAAATATTTTGTTACAAGAACATATACATCTTTAGAAGCAGCACAAAGAATTATTACTTTCTGATTGCATTTGACAACATACTGTATGTGAAGTAGCTCAAGAGATGAGACAATGATTAACTCCAGGTCAATTCAGATCAAGTTTGATACGTGATTAAAAGCATTCCAGCCAAGATCATACTTTCACTTTTTGGAGAATATTTGTGACTGCATTATCTGATATGTGTCTTTGCTGTTTTTAAAATGGTAGACTATGATCCGAGGGAGATTTTGTTACTGTTCCAAGTTAGTCAACTAGATAGGTAGAAATTCCTTCAATGGCTGTTGGGAAAAGATGAAGTTTGCTTTATTGCTCAGATTATTCATTTGGGTTGTAGATAAGAGCCTCAAGACAGTTGATAAGACTAATAACATAACTTGTTCCTTCTACTTATTCTAATACAAAACTGCATTTCTCATCATAACTATTTACAGCTTGGCCTAGGTGTTTTGGCTATTGATACATAATGTTACCACAAATTAAATGATACCACAAATGACCTTTACATATTAGAGGAATTCAACTAGTACACCATTTTGTGTGGTTGATTATGAAGCAATCTTCATGATCTCATAGCCATAGCTACACTTTATATGTTTAAAAAAAAAAAGGGAATGACATGTTTGAATATTATTATTAGACATCTTTTATCTTTTACCTGTTACTTGTTTCAGCCATTTGATTGTGGCCATGCCGGGGCACCACCTTGAAGGGTTTTTAGTTGAACAAATCAACCCCAGAACTTAAATTTTTGAAAGCCTGGTACTTATTCTATCAGTCTCTTTTGCCAAATTGCTAAGTTACAGGAATGTAAACACACCAACATGTTGTCAAGTGGTGGTTGGATACACACACAGACACAAAGACACACATACATAGATACACGCACACACTCACACGCTCTCACACACACATGCATACACACACACACACATACACACACACACACACACACACACACACATATGACAGGCTACTTCCAGTTTCAGTCTACCAAATTCACTCACAAGACATTGGTTGGTCCAAGGCTATAGTAGATGACACTTGCCCAAGGTGCCATGCAATGGAACTGAGCCTAGAACCATGTGATTGGAAAGCAATCTTCTTACCATGCAACCACACCTGCACTTATGATAAGTATCTTGATCAAAGGTTTTGAACTTTAAAATCATCGCACAAACAGTAATGTATTAATGAAGGATCATGAAATCTAGAGAGGGTTGTGAGGTTTATCTCAGCTGAGGTCCCCATTTAACCTCTTAACATTTAAACCAGCCATATCTGACCCAATTTATCTACCTGCTTTATGTTTAAACTGGCCAGCTTACAATGTTATTGTAAATTAACAATTGCATCATTGAAATCTCAAAGCTATGAGATAATGTATGTTTAATCCAAAACAATGTGAATAAACAAGCATTATATTTGAGAGAAAAATCTGAATGCTGAAGGGTTAATGATGATGGTCTAGGACAGGCTTGGCCAACTCGAATTATATTGTGGGCCACTTTAATCACAGAAAGATTTTTGAGGGCCGCTTGTATACTGACAGAATTGAAAGCATTTTGCTTTATCATGGTATTATTACAATAATGAATAGATGATCATTGATTCAACATGAATTATTATCGTTGCAAAAACAGTAGTATCTTTCTTTTGTACTTTTCATTTCAGTTTTTAATTTTAGATAAAATTTTTTAAATGTTTGTTTAAATAAGCTCATTCCAAGATAGTATCAAGCAGGCTGCAAGATAAAAGTCTGTAGGCCACATGCAGCCTGCGGGCCTCAGGCTGGCCAGCCCTGGTCTAGCATAAATTGAAATGCCAGCAGTAGAATAGAGACAAAGGACTTTTTTGGTTGGCGGATTCACATGCTATTGACTTACCAGAAAAGGTGGTTGGGGCGAGAGGGTGGTAAATTGGCATAATCATTAGAGTACTGGACATAATTGTCACACAGCATATAGTTACAGCCCTTTGTGTTTGCAGTTCAAATCTTTCAAAAGTCGACTTTGTCTTCGATTCTTAATCGGCCATTAAAATAAAGTATCAGATAAGTATTAGAGTAATTTTAACAGTTTATTTTACAAAAAGACACATAAACAATAAAGTACTAAATTAATTGTTTATATCCTTCCTCCAAATTTCAGGCCAATATCCAGAGAGGGTTTGTTTAATTGTTGTTGATGTTGTCATGAGACCTCAAATCAACCTCATGAAGAATATAGTGAAAAGAATTCCAACTATGACTGTCTTGTCTGTTTTTATTTTATTTGTATTTTTTTTTTCAGAAATAGAGTAATTTGGGTTACATTATACATTTGTAGCATATTTTTATGAAAGTGGAGTATGAACTTCAAAGATATTTGGCTGCTGTTTTTAGCTGTTCAAGAGACCACGTGGCTATTCCTTTGTTAGCTCATTTGCATAATTTTAAGGTTAGGTTAGATGCAGAGCCTTAATTCTAGATGTAGACAGACTTTTATGTTTTACAAGGGTTAAATCTTATATCAACCTATATTGCTTGGCCTTACATTGCATGGGGCCAACTACTTTAATTGATTAAGACTGTTATGCATAAGTCTTGCAATTATTAGGGTTAGTGACACCATATTTATAAATGGACTTCATAATGGGGATTTTTATTTATACCTACAGCAATTAGAATAGTTTCCATAGCAACACTTTCCAAAAGTACTCTATAAAATTTTGTTAACACTAGTAATAGTTGCTGCAGTGATATATTTAAATAAACAAAATAAATGACAATATATAATGAGAATGAAAAAGAAAAATCAATTTTTTTTTTTACATATCAATAATGTATGGAATTTATCTTCACATTGAATAAGAAATAACAACATATGGAAGCTTAGTAGTCTTTATAATGATAAAATATTGTTGTCTGTACAAGAATACACTTTTCCTAACTACTTACAAAACAAACATATCGAATTACATTCCTCTATTTTAGCACGAACTTCCACCTAAAAGTAAAATATGACCAAAGCAGAAACTTGAACTCAAATTATTTTATCAGTCTCTTGAGGATGAAAGCTATAAGACTTATTCAGGTGTGAAGGCAATAAACAGAGATACAAATATCATTACTGTAACAAAAACATACTTAAATAAAATCCTAAGCTAATTCTACAGGATCAGAAAAACAACGATAAAATTGTTATGTATAAAATCGATAAGAACAATCTGTTTGTTTTTACGAACGAAGATGAATGTAATACAAAAAGGAACAATATTACTACTGATGATAACTACAAGTTCATCAAAACCAGAAAAATCAACACTACACAAGTAAAAATATAACTTGATAAATTAATTACTGCAGAAAATGCTAAAGTAGGATCTAGACTTTTAGAATATTTAGGATTAGTTTAGCTAAGCTCATATCTATGGCACCATAAAGAATCACAAATAAAATAATCACTCACACCAACTAAAGAACATTTTACAAAAAATTGATCAAGTTTGCAACATTTCTGTTTTGAAGCTGCTTTATCAATGTTGTGTAATAGAAACTGTAGGTAGAATTTAGAGACAGTGTATGCTCACCCTGCAGTAATATGCACCCTATATGCAAAGAAACATCCGTAGTAAGTTCCTGTTACTCTGCAAGCAAAGATATTTCTTTATTGTTCAAGACAATCACACAGGTTGATGGAATAGCCATGGGTTCTCCACTCAGGCCTGTATTTGCAACATCCTGCTTGGCTAGCATTGACAACAAAGATATTTCTAAACAAAACCATATCTTATGTATGTTGGTGAAGTATTCATTCTGTGGGATGCAGAAAATCTGGTGAATAAACTAAAAGGAGTTTGTTTTCAAAAGTGATTCCAAATTTACAATTAAGCATAATTCTTGCATAAATTCAGTACATACTACCACCTTTTCTTACATATAAATATAGATGTAAGAAGCATATGATATAGCACCACCAAATACATGAAAAGAAAATAACAACTGCTTATATGTACATAGGAACAGTGCATATCTGAAGTGTACCATTAAATTTTCACTGTAATCATTGCTAATATTTTTAACATTTTCATTGATAGTAGCATACTCCACTATAATCACCTATACCATCATCATCATTATCATCTGTAGCAGCAGCAGTGACATTATCATCATCATCATTGTCATTATCATCATCATCATCATTGTTCTCACTACAATCCTCCTTCTCATCATCACAGGCAAATGACAGAAACCTCTGATCAACCAGCTAGAAATAGCTGTTTGACCACTGCAAAATACCAATGAGTTCATGGTGCATGAGGAAACCACTGCATGCTCACTCAAGATGCTTGAAATAGTTGTCAGATCTTCCTTAAATCACACTACTGTCTAATAAAAGGGAAGTCATATTGATAATTACAGTTTTGGATATGAAAAAAGATGTTGATTTTGCTGTTACTGTTTAACCCTAGATTGAGTGGACATAAGCATTCCAACTACGACCATCCTGTCTTTTTTCTATTTGTAAGGAACCTCACTCCATATTATTCAAATGTTTCCTTTTCTAAAGTGGAGGAGGGTAGTGATTTGAATGATATTTGGCTGCTATTTCATACAGATTGACCCCAGTATTTATTTTTAAGTTTTTTATTTATTCTATCAGTCTCTCTGGCTGAACAGCTGAGTTTTGGAGACATAAATAAAGCAACACCAGATATTAAGTGGTGGGAGTTAGGGACAAACAAAGACACAAAGACATACACACATGTAGTGTGTATGTGTGTTGTGTGTGTATAAGCCTTTCTGCTATAGACACAAGACTGGAAATTTGGTGGGAGGGTAAAGACGATTAGATCGACCCTAGTATGCAATTGGTCTTTATTTTATTGACCCTGAAAGGATGAAAGGCAAAGTCAACCTCTGCAAAATTTGATCTCAAGATGTAGCAGCAGACAAAATACCACTAAGCATTTCGCCCGGCATGCTAACGTTTCTTCCAGCTAACTGCCTTGATATATATACATATATATAATAGAGTTCCACTTAGTTTCTATCAGACAAATTGACTCACAAAACTTTGGTCAGCATGAGGCTATAGTAGAAGACATTGATGTGCAGTGGGGCTGAACTTAAAACCACCTGGTTGCAAAGCAAGCTTCTCAACTACACAGCTATGCCAGCACTTGGTCTGATGGCCATGGCAAGAATACTTTTAGTTACAGGTCTGGTTGATCAGAGTTGGCTGGCACCAAATACTAGTAATATCTGTTATATGATACCAATATCGTAGCCTCTATGTAGCAGCTCAACCTGTTAGAAATAGCAGCCAAATCTTTCTTGAATCATATCTTACTGTTTTATAGAATGAAAGAGTAAAATACACTGGATAATGGTAGTGCCAGATATCAAAATGATTGCAAGTTGGTCGCAGTTTAATCATCGTTGGTCTAGCTAATAAGAGTTGACTAGAAGCTAAACAACAACAGCAACAACTAATGAAGACATTACTTCTCAATGTAGTCTGTATTTACCACTGTGTCATCTAATTGTCTGTTCTTATTTGACATTTCTACAGGCAAGGGTTTTAAGTGCTTTGTTCAGGGTTAGGGCCTTGAGCTATTAGTGGTGAGATATCAACTCACCATAATATCAACTCACATACTAACACTGTAGCCATTCAGCTATGAGATGAATAGATACAATAGCCATTATTTACTAGAGTTTCTTTAAGTTTTGTACAAACATTATCAAATAACTATTAATTTCAGTTTAGGTGAATCGAAGGATGTCAAACTGTTTATAGACTGTCTGTTTTCTGGAGCTATCTATTCAATAAGAATTATAAATTCTACTAGAAAACGAGTTGCCATTTATTTATATTCGCATCTAAAAATTATTTTAGAGTTGTAGTTTAAAATCATGTATTTAAGACTTAAAAACCTATCATCACAATATACCATTTCTTTCAACACACTGGGATACTTTACCATAATATTCTAATGGCTATTTTCTTTTGCAAGATGGGTTTGTTTAATATCTTCTTTCCATTTCACATTTCTTTACAGAGACTGTCAATTCCATTTCCCTGAAATCAGTACCAATAATTTCTTTACACTAACACTAGTAATTGAATGATGGAGCAGAGTTAGCTTGAAAATAGATTTAAAAACTTTTCTAGAAGCTTCTTTCGCTTTTGGCTTTGTCTGATTTTCAATTTTGTTTTCTTTTTCACTTTTTGGAAGTAAAATGAAATAAAGATAGTTATCTGAATTGAATCAAAACTTTTGAGAATATATTTAACATTTTTGGATCGCTTTTCCTATGAGGATAAAATTACAGTTGCCAAAGTATCAGAAGCAAGCATTCATTATCAGATAGAAAATACACACTGAGGAATATGCAAAAGAAGTAGTGAGAGCAGATCATAGTGTACTAAGGTCTCTCAGTTAAGGTAATAGAAGGCTAAAATGAGTGATGATAAGTCACAGTGTAAGAAACATTCAAACTATGTCAGTATGGAGAAAGAGACTTCAGACCATTGATAGGATTAATAAGGATGTTTTATATTTATTTTCATTACTACTTGGCTGCTATTTCCCTTGTTAGTTTGAGTCAAATGTCAAACTTGTGCAATTCATTTAAATGATTTACAAATTAGTTATTTAGGGAAAACACCATTACAAACTGCTGTTAGCTTCTATTTTTG
Source organism: Octopus bimaculoides (assembly GCF_046866305.1). NCBI lineage: Eukaryota > Metazoa > Mollusca > Cephalopoda > Octopoda > Octopodidae > Octopus > Octopus bimaculoides. The sequence continues at coordinate 68,635,247 of NC_142931.1, read as the reverse complement.
TTTGTCAACCAATCACATATGATGGTGTTTGTCACAGGCTGCGATACCATGGTGAACATACTATTCTGGAGTAAGTATTTCTCAAAAATACATATACTAACTCCAGAGTATTCTGTACATAATACAACTTTAATCTGTCTTAATCTTTTCTCTTGTGTGTGTACTGTAACATTTGAAATCAAATTATGATAAGACAAGAGCAAAATTATAAAGAAAAATTACTGCTTCTAGTAGTATACATTGCCTACCTATGACACCTAGAATACATAGCAGAAGCTTGAATGGAGGTAATATGAAGCTTGGGGCAGTGGCTGGTTTAGTAACAAAAGTGACAGAAATGAAACAAAATGTCTATGATCCAAAGATTTAATGTGCTAATGGGTGAGGTTTTGCTGAATGGCCTTTTCTTTTGTGTTTGCATAAACAGCAGTTGACCTAGCTAGGATATGTGCACAGTACCCTAATGTGAAGGTAGTGAAATAACCAACTCATTAGAACTTCAGATAAAATGTTGTGTGATAATTGTTCACATATTTCTGTATCCTGAGTTCAAATTCTGCTACAAGCAACTTTAAGTTTGACCTTCTTTTTAGGATCGATTAAGTTCTTGTCATAGACTGATACCCCTTACTTCTTACTTCTTTCACTCTCTCAGAATTAGTTGTTGCTTACCCACAAGATTTTTTTTTTGGCGGGGGTGGGTGGAAAGAAGGAAAGAAGGAAAGAACTACTTTTGTATCTGTTGTGTCGACGCCCCCAGGCGAAAAAGTAGGATCTCCCAAGACATATAAATAGAAATAGTGTGGCCCTGGTAGGATTGTTGAGTAGCAGTCGAGTAGCAGTTAAGTAGAGATCATCCGAAGGTGCTAGATAGCTTGAGACATAACAGTATTCTTCCATGTAAATCCCATGGAGAGATTTTTGTGCATGTCACAGTGCTCACCAAGGGTAGTTTCTCTCAAGAATCAGCAATTGATTAAGTAGGATGCATAATCTGGCTTTGAAATGGAAGCCAAGTCTTTGAGTGCAGTTTTTGATAATAATATATTTGTAGACTTGCAATGAGAAAAAGTGAGAAGTTGTGAGATATTTGTTGAAAATTTTTAGGGTTTGAGAATTATGTGACATTTGTGCATCAGCAGCACGATGGTGCAAGACTGTGGATGGGTGTTATAGATTGATTCTAGATTTAGATTCAAGCAAAATAAAAACTGGGTATCGGTAGTATTTACAGTTTATTAAGGTTTACACACTTATGTCTACAAGGAGCATAAATGATCAATAGGTCAAGACAGTTAAATTTATTATCTGGCATTATGCCAATTTTCTACAGAATAAACGCTGCTGTTTGTCACTTGAAATTTTTTTATTTTCCTTATTTTGCCTCTTTTTTTTTTTTATCGATACATGACTTTCGTTAACTTATAATAGATCCAATACTGTACATAAAGTTAGCTGTTGGTGTGATATAATGTGCATTATTTTTATCATCTCCCTCTCTCTCTCTCTCTTTCTCTCTCTCTCTCTCTCTCTCTCTCTCTGTATATATATATATATATGAATGTATTTGTATGCGTATATGCAAGCAGTAATATATATATTTGTATATATTTGTATTAATGTTTGTTTTTATGTTCAGTTATATAAAATTAATTTGATATTAAGCTAATGGGTTACTCTATGCTTTTGAAAAGTACAAATTTATCATGTTTATATAAGCATGTTGTTGACAGTAACTTCGAAGTTTCCACCAGCAAAGCCATTCTTGGATAATAGCTTAGCTGGCTGAAACTTCGAAGTTACTGTCAACAACATTCTTGTATAAGAATAATAAGTATGTGTGGACGTTTGTGTGTGTGTGTGCATGCGTGTGTGTGTGTAGGCATGGTTCTGTTGTTTAAGAACTTTACCTCCCAATCATATTGTTTCAGGTTCCGTTCCAATTGCATGCATCTTGGACAAATTGTCTTCCACTATTTCCTAAACTGAACAAAGTTTTGTGAATGGATTTGATAGAACCCATCATATATCTATATAGATATGTGTGTGTGTTTGTTTGTGTACATATGTGTATGTACATGTTTGTGTTTGTGTGTTATACATAAAAGCATGCATACACACACTCTGACACATGTTTATATATCTATACACACTGATATGATATTGGTTGTTTATTTTGTTTTTAGACATGACCAACTATTTATAACAAACTTGGAATGAATAATTGTCATTTATAGCATGAGTGAGAATATTTCTGATTCTGTAATAGTTAGTAATGATGAACTATAAATAGATGTGATACCAATGATTCTAATGCATATGTTTTTGATTCACACTGCTAGACTAAGCAACTAAACTGTTCATTCAAGAAAACGCTTTCTTGTTTGATTTCATGAGCAACATTTTACAATTGAGGCATTGACCTTCAAAATCTTTCAACTCTGTAGTTATTTTCCCATTTTTTAGTTAGGTTTCTCAACGTCACCTCATAGATTTTGAGTATATAGTTTATACATTTGAGGCCTTCTTTGGTGCAGACTGTATAATTCGTTTCTTTTCTATTGTTGTTTCCTCTTCTTTTTCTTTTCAAAGTAAGAATATCCCTTTAGAATGCACTTGCTCCAGAATGCAATGTAATGTATTTTTGTAACAATTTCTCCTCTTTTATACAGAAAAAAAAATATATATATATATATCTTCATATGTATACCTGTATATAGGCATATATATGTACATACATATATATATATATATATATGTATATATATATATATATATATATATATATATATATATATATATATATATATATATATATATATATATATATATATACATATATATATATATATGTATATATATATATATATACATATATATATATATATATATACATATATATATATATATGTATGTACATACATATATATATATATACATATATATATATATATATGTATATATATATATATATATATATATATATATATATATATATATATATATATATATATATATATATATATATGTATGTATGTATGTATGTTTTTATATATATATACATACATATATACATATATATATATATATATATATAATCAAGGTGCAGGAAAGGCATGATCCAACAGGAACAGTAGTCCAACAGGAACAGTAATCCAAGGTACAAACAATTCCGGCAGTTGGGTACTCCAAATCCAGTTGAAAGGCCAGATATATATATATATTTATGGGCACATACACACACACACATATGGAGATATATGAAACGTGTATTTATGAATGCACACAAACATATATGTATGTATGCAAGCATATATATACGTATATAGATGTATATACATATATATACATGTATGTGTGCATGCGTATGTGTGTGTGTATGCATATATATATATATATATATATATATATATGACACGTAAAAGCACCCACTACACTCTCTGAGTGGTTGGCATTAGGAAGGGCATCCAGCTGTAGAAACTCTGCCAAATTATATTGGAGCCTGGTGTTGCCATCCGGTTTCACCAGTCCTCAGTGAAATCGTCCAACCCATGCTAGCATGGAAAGCGGACGTTAAACGACGATGATGATATACGAGTGAGTGGACAAACGAAAGAAAGGCACTAAAGAAGTTTATTTGGAGTTATATAAATGGATCAAAACAGTTTGATTCAAATTTGTTTGTTCTCTTGAGTTTCAAGTATGTTGCTAGTCATCAGCCATTTTGAATTTGAATGACAGAAGTTGATTGTTATTACCGTTAGGTGGGCTGCTATTGGTCAAGGAAGGTTACACAGTGTTGTGGTTTGATATTGGTATATGGGTAACAGTTAGTTGGAAAATACCCCATGGTGAACAGGAAATTGACCATGTGGAGGACAGAAATAGACCAAGTGGCAATTGGGAAATCAGTTATTGGTGGTGGGGTAGGAAGGGGTGGCATGTGCAAATATATAGTTCTAAATGTGGGTTTGCAGACGCGTTCATATAGAATTATGTACTTGTACATGCTGCCCCTTCTTACTCCCCCTAATAACCTGACCAATTTACTAATCTCCATGTGGTCTATTTCCTGTCATCCATATGGTCAATTTCCTGTTCCCCATGTGGTATTTTCCAACTAACTGTTACCCTCATACCAACATCAAACCACGACACCATGTGACTTTCCTCAACCAATCACAGTCCACTTTACGGTAATAGCAATCAATCCTGTCTTTCGAATTCAAAATGGCTGTTGACTAGCATAACACTTGAAACTCAAGAGTACCAATGGATTTGAATCAAACTGTTTTGATCCACACATATATATGCGTGGTGTGGTGTGTGTGTGTAGAGATATATATATATATATATATATATATATATATATATATATATATACATGTATATATGTATATATGAATATATGTATGTCTATGTCTGTATGTGTGTACATAATTTATCTTCAACTGGGAAAGTGTTAGCTGATAACCATTTTGAATATTCCTGCATGAAATTTTTCAGATAAAAAGTTGTACAAACATTATGCTAGTATACGCAATGAAATGGTATCAGTCTCAAGATCCACAAGAACTTCTTTTCAATACCATGGCTCAGTTATTTTCTAAGGATCAAGCATATTCTAGATTTGTGATGCTCTGAAGGTAAGCATAACTAGAAAAATAGATAAGGAAAATGTACATAAATTTTTAAATTCCACCCCCCATACACATACACACAACATGATAATGTGAAATATGCGTTACTTTACTCTCTGTGTGTTTTGATTTCATTATAGATACTTTTTTTTTTTTCATCATTTTTCTAATATATTTCATATTCTGTGTTCTCCCTGTATTCCCATAATGTTTTGTTAGTCTGGAGTTTGCAATTGATTTTTCTATTTAGTGAGTTTGCTTTGTTATTATATGGTACATATATTTCTACGAATACATCCATATTTAACTTTCATATATTTATAATATAATATATATATATAATATAAAATAATGTAGTATAATATATATATATATATATATATATATATATATATATATATATATATATATATATATATATATATATATACATATTGATTTGCGTCTTTATGCCAAGCTGCAAACCACTTGCACATGTGTGTTCTAAGTATTTGTAAGTTCATGTTAGCGGTTTGTGTTTTGCTTGCAATTTTTTTCTTCCATACTCTTATCTTTGTTCCCACTTAGCCTTTATAGTTTATTTTTATACACAGTGATATAAACAACAATTTTCTTTCAGATATGTTCCTCTCATTTTGCTCATATTTCTCACTCTTTCGCTTTTCTCCCTCTCTGTGTGTGTGTATATATATATTATATATATATATATATATATATATATATATATATATATATATATATATATATATATATATATATATATATATATATATCCTCATCTATCTACCAATCAATTTATCTAACTCTATGGTTATCTTTATGTCCCAATCTGTCTCTTCCCAGTCTTTATCTTTCATCTTCTCTATCCCTCTTCTTTTTCTCCCACGCTTATAGAAACAGAGAGTCTTAATCTCTTTTTCTTACTCAAACACGAAACCTTCATTCATGAAACAACCACTCACATATGTACTTTCACTTTCATACACACATGCTAGCATTTCATCGCTACGTTTCTCATGCAAACAGGCACATATTATTTCATACATTCATTTGTGAAGCCTGCAACATTTAAAACATATATATATGTGTGTATATGTGTGTGTGTATGTTTGTATGTATGCATGCTGATTCTGGCAGATTTTAAAACTTTATCTTCTGTTTGTTTGGTTTTACAGTATCTAATACATTTTTCAAGAACAGACAATGTATTTTTCATAGAATCTACCGATTCCAAGTGTTTATTATTTTTAGAATTCTACAAAACTCTCCAGGATGTTCCAATTGATAAGAATCGTTGGCATTTTTTATACATTGCTCATGATATCAATTATTTTAGTACCAAGTAAATTTCTATATATCTATCTATCTATCTATCTATCTATCTATCTATCTATCTATCTATATATCTATCTATCTATCTATATATATATATATATATATATATATATATATATATATATATATATATATATATGTATGTATACACATACATATGTATGTACACACATACATATGTATATGCATATATACATATATACATATACATAAACATGTATACACACACATTCATGCACACACGTATATATACATACATATATATTAGTAAAAGGGATTAATAAGTCGAGGCAGATATCTATAAAGCACTCAATGTTAAATGAATTTGGTTTACTATATCAAACAATCAGATACCAATAAATACATGTAGAATAAATATATATATATATACATATATATACTATTTTGTAAGCATATAGAGTCCTCAAAATCATAGTGGTGCTAAAATTGTCAAAGGAATGTCTCAATAATAAAAATAGAATACTTGCAATCAAAATTTAGAAAATAATGTGTTTTTTTTTCTTACAGAGAAGAAAAAGTAAAAATGTAATTAAAATATTGAAGTCAAACTTTTAACATCATCACCTGTTTCTTAACAGAATTAACATCTTTTTGGTTTTTCACTTTTGTTGTCTTTAAAAATTCCTCTTTTTATTTGCTTTGTTCTTTCTTTTCAATATGTAGAATACTGTTTTAAAATTCTACTGTTTGATGAATTATTAACATCCACTTACAAATTACTGATGTCCATGTATATCTATACTTGACTACTAGCAGTACTCAGTATGACTATTTTTTTTGGTCTTCTCTCTTTTCTTCTATCTTGTCTTCTTTTTTTACTATTTTCAAATGTAATTTTGTTTAGTGGTCAGATAGAAAGCAGTTAAAAGTAATTCATCATCATCATCATCATCATTATCATTATTCAGCTGGTGAGCTGGCAACATCATTAACACACCGGACAAAATGATTAGTGGTGTTTTGCCCATCTTTATGCCTTAAGCCTTGAGCTGACAGAATCATTAGTGTGCTGAGCCAAATGCTTAGTGGAATTTCCTCTATCTTGACATTCTAAGTTCAAATTCTGTGGAGTCGACTTTGTCTTTCATCTATTTGGGGTCAATAAAGTAAGCCCCAGTTTTGTACTGCAGCTGATATAATTGACTTACCCCTTCCCCCAAAATTTCAGACCTTGTGCCTAGAGTAGAAAGGATTATTATTATTATTATTATTATTATTATTGTTATTATTAGGTGCAGAAGTGGCTGTGTGGTAAGTAGCTTGCTTACCAGCCACATGGTTCTGGGTCCAGTCCCACTGCGTGGCATCTTGGGCAAATGTCTTCTACTATAGCTTTGGGCCGACCACATTCTTGTGAGTGGATTTGGTAGATGGAAACTGAAAGAAGCCTGTCGTATATATGTATATATATATATATGTGTGTGTGTGTGTGTGTAGATGTTTGTGTGTCTCTGTTTGTCACCCCAACATCGCTTCACAACCGATGCTGGTGTGTTTACGTCCCCATCACTTTGCGGTTCGGCAAAAGAAAACGAGAGAATAAGTACTAGGCTTCCAAAGAATAAGTCCTAGGGTCGATTTCTTCAACTAAAGGCGGTGCTCCAGCATGACTGAATCAAGTAAAAGATCATTATTATTATTATTATTATTATTATTATTATTATTATTATTATTATTATTAAGGTGACAAGCTGGCGAATCATTAGCGTGCTACATGAAATGTCTAGCTGTATTTTATCCATTGCTACATTATGAATTCAAATTCTGCTGAAGTTAGCTTTACTTTTCATTCTTTTGGGGTCAATAAAATAAGTACCAGCTGAACACTGAGGTCAACGTAATTGACTCCTTCCCTGCCCCAAAACTGCTGTCCTTGTGGCAAAATTTTAAACCATTATTATCATTATTATTTACCACAATATATTCTTTGAAATAATCAGCATTTTTTGAGTTTCTTTTTTTTCATCTTTTTATATTTGCAATTGTAAAGATTGCTGTTTTAACAATTTACAGGAAGTAGCAACAATTGGTTAGTTAGTGTCTCTTAGCACCAGCTGCTATTTTAGCAAATATCTTTTTTGTTCTGTCTTCAAAACGTCCATTTTTATTTGAGTCTATTATTATGCATAACTCTAAACTACTAATTAATAATATAAAAAAAGAAAAAAACAGCAAATATAGCTAAGAGATTTACATGCTTTTTTTTTCTGTAGGGGGTCATTAATTTCTAGATTTGTATGGAAAAATAGCTGCAAAATAATCATCCAAAGACATAATAGCAAATGAAGATACAACTGTAATATCTCATGCTGGAAACATCTATTATTGTTAGGGTGACAAGCTGGTCTTCCCTCAGAGTTGCTGGCTTTGTGTAAAAATTTGAAACCATTTTTATTATTATTATTGTTATTATTATTATTATTATTATTATTATTATTATTATTATTATTATTATTATTATTAAGGTGGCGAGCTAGCAGAATTGTTAGCATGCTGGACAAAATACTTAGCAGAATTTCCTCTGCCATTCAAATTCCTCCACCGCTGACTTTACCTATCATCCTTTTGGGGTCAATCAATTAAGTCGATGTAATTGACCTATCCCATCCCCCAAAATGGCTACCCTTGTGGCAAAATTTGAAACTATTATGATTATTATTATTATTATTATTATTATTATTATTATTATTATTATTATTATCATTATTATTATTATTCAGACAGTGAGCTGACATAATTGTTAGCATACTAGACAATTGGTTGTGTCTAGGTTCTGAGTTCAAATTTTGCCAAGGTCAGTATTGCCTTCTGTCCTTTTGGGGTTGAAAAAATAAATGCCAGCTGAGTGCTGAGGTTGATGCAATCAACTCACCCCTCCCACCAAATTTCAATCCTTGTGCCTATAGTAGAAAGGATTATCATTATTATTATTATAAGTAATAGTAGAAGTAGTAGTAGTAGCAGGAGGAGGAGGAGGATAGTGAGCTGGCAGAGTCATGAGCATGCCAAACAAAATTTTCAGTGGTGTTTCATCCATCTTTATGTTCTTGAATTCAAGTTCCACTGAAGCTGGCTTTGCCTTTCATCCTTTTGGAGTTGATGAAATAAATACCAGTTGAGCACTGGAGTCGATGTAATTGGCTGGCCCTCTCCCATCAAAATTTTGGACCTTGTGTCTGTAATACAAAAGGTTATTATTATTATTATCATCATCATCATCATCATCATCATCATCATCATCATCATCATCATCACCACCACCATCATCATCATCATCATCATCATCATCATCATCATCATCATCATCATCATCATCACCATCATCATCATCATCATCATCATCATCATCATCATCATCATCATCATCATCATCAAGGCTGCAAGCTAGCAGAATTATTAGCACTCTGGGCAAAATGCTTAGTGGTATTTTGTTTGTTGCTACATTCTGAGTTCAAATTCCATCATGGTCGTCTTTTGCCTTTCATGCTTTTGGGGTTGATAAATTAAGAATCAGTTCAGTACTGGAGTTGATGTAATCGACTATGCCCCTTTCCAAAATTTCAGGCTTTGTGTCTATAGTAGAAAGGATTATTATTATTATTAAGATGGTGAGCTGACAGAATTATTAACATGCCAGACAAAATACTTTACAGCATCTATTCTACCTTTACATTATAAGTTCAAATTCTGTTAAGTGTGACTTGGCCTTCAATCCTTTCGATGTCAATGAATTAATGTCAGTTGAGCACTGGGCTTGGTGTAATTGGCTAGTCCTCTTCCCCAGATTTCAGGCCTTGTGACTTTAGAAGAAAATTACTATTATTATGATTACTTAGATGGTGGATTGGTTCAGATCTTCAAGCATTGGACAAAATGCTTTGCTATATTCATCCCACTTTTTACATTCTAGGTGTAAATTCCACAAAGGTCATCTCTCTTTTTTATCTTGACTATCGATAAAATAATGTACTAGTTTGGACTTGGCTCAGTGATGTTGACTAACTTCCTTTCCTCAAAACTGTTTCTAAATCAAAAATCATTATCATTGTTGTTGTTGTTGTTGTTATTTAGTAAGAGAAGTGTTAGATCGTCAAATGAAATGGTTAATATAATTCAGTTTTGTTCTTCCACACTGAGTGTAAATTGTGCTGAGATTCATTTCAAAATTCTTCTAATCTTGATAGTCAGAATCATTAGATCACAAAACAAAATGCCTGCAGTATTCAGTTACAGCTGTTCATATTCTGAGTTGAAATTCTGTCAAGGTAAATGTTGCCTTTCATTCTAGTGAAGTTGATAAAGTAGAATTCTAGTGAAGTACTGGAGTCAGTTCACTATCCCCATATTACATCCTGGATGTAAATGGATTAACAAAAGACTAAGTAATTAACTGAAACTTGCTTTATATTATATGGGCACAGATCACGTGCCGGTAACTAGCTGGAAAAGATGTTTTCCTGAGGCTAAAAAGTAGTAACATCGACTTTACTGATTTATATTATTATATATCTATTAATGGATCATTTTGTCTGCTTGATCCTATGATTTTTATTTTATATAACTCTTTTACTGTGTCTTGTTTGATGTTTTACTTTGTAGTTTATTATATGGTCTTTAATGTCATGGGTCCTTGAGGCCAATAGAAAAGTCATTTCTATTATTGTTAATCCAAATAGTTAATGAAAGCAAGTAAGTGGTCTGTTATTGAAATCTTCTAGCAGGTTACAGTAAGGAGAGAAGAAAGAACCCTTTACGGCAAAAGACAGAGTTGTTGAGCGTTCTGATATTCCCTTTGGGTCAATTTCACATCCCTTTGTGGGTTGATGTTTTTGTTTCTTTGCTCTTTTTACTCTTTTACTCTTTTACTTGTTTCAGTCATTTGACTGCGGCCATGCTGGAGCACCGCCTTTAGTCGAGGAAATCGCCCCCAGGACTTATTCTTTGTAAGCCTAGTACTTATTCTATTGGTCTCTTTTTGCCGAACCGCTAAATTGCAGGAATGTAAACACACCAGCATCAGTTGGCAAGCAATGGTGGGGGGACATACACACATACATATATATATATATATATATATATATATATATATATATATATATATATATATATATATACACATATATACGACAGGCTACTTTCAGTTTTTGTCTACCAAATCCACTCACAAAGCTTTGGTCGGCCCAAGGCTATAGTAGAAGACACTTGCCCAAGGTGCCACGCAGTGGGACTGAACTGAACCCAGAACCGTGTGGTTGGTAAGCAAGCTACTTACCACACAGCCACTCCTGCTCCTATATAAATTAAATCTTAAACCTACTTTTTTTTTGTTATATTTTTTTGTCTGGCCTCCCAAATTTATTGTCTATGAAATTATTTTCCAACTCTTCCATATGACATGTTTTTACATTATGTGACCATTGTAACCAATAATAAATCATTATTGTTATTGTTGTTACTAAATAGAAAAATGGTCAAGGCTTCATGGATGTAATATAATGAACAGAGAATATTAAGTTGTCTAGGAAAAGTATAAATAAAAACCAGTACTTTTGAATAAAAAGTATTAAGAGGATATGCAGAGTAGTACCCTCTACAAGTTTAGAACCACTGCCAGCAAGCCAAAAAACTGATTAGAATTCTGTGAGGAGTCTTTCAGTAATGAGTCTCTCTACTGACAAAAATACCAAAGACAGGTTTGGTATATATTACAACTTCAGAAGGTTTCTACAACAATGAAATATATTACAAGCAAAATACATTTCCTTGTGTTTGGCTGTATTTAGAAAGAGGAGGATATATGCACTATCTATTCAGATTCTTGAATAAAAGGCTTAGATATGTGGATAAACTTAATCTTTGGTAAGCTAAATCCACATGCAATCCTCTTATATATGTAAGGTTTTACTATAGAATTGAAGACAAGATCTTAAGTATCATCGGTCTTAGTATTTTGGTATGGCTGCTAGTCCATCATAATATCAAGTAAATTCAGTCTTCCATAAAAAAAAGGGAAACTTGAAATTCTTTTCTTTCTCATTTTTCCATTTTATTGTTTATTTTCATTTTTTTTTGTGTGTTTTTACATAATTTTGTCCATATATGTAATATCTTAACATTATATAAATAGAAATCTATTAATGTTTATAAATGTATCATTAAAACCCCACCACTATAATTGAGTTTGAAATATATTTGGTTATTTGAATTGCTATATAATCTTGTGTGTAAATCTGCAGGGAGCAAGATAGTAATTTCCTGTGATTCATATTACATCCCACAGTTACAAATTGATCACGCATCTATTTTCACTATTCTCAAGTGTGTTATTAGAAATATGAGATATTCTGTAATTGTGTTTGTATTTTATTTATTCCTTACATTTTTGTTTGATTTTTTTAAAACAATTTTTATCATTATTATTATAAATATATATTTATTTATTTATTATTTTTTTGAATGCTTAAATAGTCCTGATTGGCTGTACATTTAGTCAAATGATAATTTTCACGTTGTATTTAGTAATGTTTACATTACTAATATGAGTTGATGAAAACATTGGTTAGAGGATAAATGAAATATGAAAACACCTTTTCCCCATTGTTTTTAAATTGGTTTTATTGGAAAATCAGTTTCAGTTATTCACATGTATAACTATATATA
>NC_142931.1:68575091-68617591 GCF_046866305.1 Octopus bimaculoides | reverse complement strand
TATATATATATATATATATGTGTGTGTGTGTGTGTGTGTGTGTGTGTGTATATATATATATATATATATATATATACATGACAAGCTTTTTTTCAGTTTCTGTCTACCAAATCCACTCACAAGACTTTGGTCAGCCTGAGACTATAGTAAAAGACATTTGCCAAAGGTGCCATGCAGGGAAACTGAACCCAGAACTAAGTGACTGGGAAGCAAGCTTCTTATCACACACACACACACACAAATGCATATATGACATGTTTCTTTCAGTATTTGTCAACTGGATTGCTTCTCTAGTAGGAGAGACTTGCTCAAGGTTTTATGCTGTGGGACTGAACCTAAAACAACATGACTTTGGAAGTGAATGTCTTTACTACACAGCCATGTCTATTAAATTCAGTTACAAGCTATTGACAAGTTATCATATTCATCAGTAGCTAATTATTAATTAATATCATGATTTCATTAACGACTTATGAAAATTAAAAAAATTTACTATTTATTATTCACAAAATTTATTTTGAAAATATGAATACTTTACTAAACCTTTGAAAGAATTTCTAAGATGAGAAGTTACAAGCTAATCCTCTTAAACATGGAACAATAGACTCATTTGGTTTGTACTTCAACACAAATCTCCTAATTCTTTCAACACAGTTGTGATAGTTTTGTCTCTTGTAAGTTGATTCTTGCTAATTACTGATTGTTAAGACAGTGAATTGCTATTGGTGGATTTTTTCCACATAATGTAATCACTGTGGTTGTGTAACTTCACATATGTCCTTCATTTTTTTCTTGAAGATGAAGGATTATGAGTTGAGAAAGATTAGACTGCTATTTTTAACAGATTAAGTGTCTGTGTAAAGGCATTCTCTCGTTTAGGAAAATTCTGAAGATAATAAGAAAGCAACTAAACTGAAATGAATGCATATAATCTGAAATAAAGGACAGTTCTTTAAAGATTAGCAAAACCAATTCTTTAATCAGTACCCCAACCCATCTCTTAGCAAAAATGCACTTGCATGTTCATGCATGTGCACACTTACACATATTCACACATCGAGTCAATCTGGTATGAAATCATCATGAATAATCAAAAATTGCCATAGTAATAGGTGCAGGCATGAATGTGTGGTAAGAAACTTGCTTCCCAACCACATGGTTCCAGGTTCAGTCCCACTGTGTGGTACCTCAGGCAAGTGTCTTTTTCTATAGTCTTAGGCTAGCCAAAGCCTCATGAGTGGATTTGATAGATGGAAACTGCAAGAAACTCATCATGCATATATATATATATATATATGATGGTGGTTGTCTACTCCTTAAACAGAGTTTGACCACCTCCTGCACCTACACCTTAGCCCTTTCATGGCGTCTGATGTGGCTTTTTAAACCAGACAGTGTTTTGAAAAAACACCCACACAGATTGCACCTCTGATTTGCACTACCAATACCTGCAAGTAAGTTCTGCTCATTGTGGATCCTAACATGTCTTTTAAGACCCCCATTGGATTTGCAAACCCTCTGGCACACACCACATTCAAACGTGTGCACAGACATATAATCAGAATATGTGTATATATATTTATACATATATATATAATTTATTTAAAGGGCACAATACATGCATTTCAGCACAACTAACAGTTTCATATGCTGAGTAATACTCAAACATATTCTTCAAGTGCAAACCACATTTCATAACGAACTAAAATAAATTGAATAATAGAAAAAATGTGCTTAAATGCGTGTATTGTGTCCTTTAAATAAATGATATTTATCTCTCACCAGATCGAGTACATTTTTGTTGAATTATATATACATTTGTACACACACACACACACACATATATACATACACACATGCACACACACACATGTACATACATAAACACACACCTGCATACACAAACACATATGTACATACAGTCATAAACACACACACACACATACACGCATATTTATAATCCAAACTGAGAGATCCCCGGATCGTATTTGTGTGTGTCTGCGTATGTCTTTGTGTCTGTGTTTTTTCCACACACCCACCACTATCACCACCACCACCACTTAACAACAGGTGTAGGTTTATTTAGAATAAGTACCTGGCTTTAAAAAAAACCAAGAAAAGTATTAGGGTTGATTTGTTTGATTAAAATTCCTTCAAGGTGGGGCCCAATCAGGACTGCAGTTTAATGAGTGAAGCAAGTAAAAGAAGGACAAAAGAAAGCTAGATGTACAAGGAAAAGACATGCAGAAGGAAGAACATGATGATGATGATGATCATCATCATCATCACCATGGTGATGGCAATGATGAATCATGATGATGATGGTATTGGTGGAGGTGATAATGATCTAAACCAGTGGTTCTCAAAGTAGACAGTAGTGCCACCCCCACTGTGGGTGATGGAAAGATCAAGAGAAGGCATTGAAGAAAAGTGGAACAATAATAGGGTGGCCAAAAGGTGATGATGGATGTAAACCCCACAGACACCGCAAAAAAAAAAAATAATGGGTTAATTAGGTTAAGTGTTATTTATGAAATGGAGGCGCAATGGCCCAGTGATTAGGGCAGCGGACTCGCGGTCGGAGGATCATAGTTTCAATTCCCAGACCGGGCATTGTGTGTGCTTATTGAGCAAAAACACCTAAAGCTTCATGAGGCTCCGGCAGGGGCTGGTGGTGACCTCTGTTGTTCACTTTCGCCCCAAATTTCTCTCACTCTTTCTTCCTGTTTCTTGAGTAAAGCTGCGATGGACTAGCATCCCATCCAGCTGGGTGGGTGGGGGGCAAATACACCATAGAAACCGGGAAACTGGGCCCATGAACCTGGCTAGGCTTTAAAAGGGCGCATAAAAGATTAAAAAATTTATTTATGAAATACTGTTTTGAATTTGCTGCAGAAAGTGGTTAATGTTTGTGGTGCTGAGTGGAGAGGGAGCAAATAGGAATTTGGCCAAAATTTGGGAACCACTGATTTAAGCAGAAGGGCATCAATTTTAGAGGGAGTGAGTGGATGTAGGGCTAGTTGATTAACCTGACTCCAGTACCTGACTCCAGTACCTGACTCCAGTACCTGACTCCAGTACCTGACTAGTACTTTAATTTGTCAATCCAAGAGGTATGAAGGACAAATTTGGCTTTGCTGCTATTTGAACTCAAACTGGTATTTGAACCATTTTTCCTGGCACTCTAATGATTCAGCTAGTCTGCTACCATACTGCTACTACTACTACTGCTGCTACTTCTACTACTAATACTACTGCTTCTGATGCTGTTCCTATGCCTACTACTACTACTACTGCTACTGCTGCTGCTGTTACTACTACTAAAGAAAACTTTAATAAAAAGAATTAAATTAAGTTGTGTTATTTATGAAATGGAGGCGCAATGGCTCAGTGATTAGGGCAGCGGACTCGCGGTCGGAGGATCGCAGTTTCAATTCCCAGACCGGGCATTGTGTGTGCTTATTGAGCAAAAACACCTAAAGCTTCATAAATTAAGTTGTGAAGAAAAGCTGTTTTCTATATATACAAATATTAGTTTCAAATTTTGACACAAGGCCAGCAATTTCAGTGGAGTGGATAAGTCGATTACAGCAACCTCAGCACCTAACTGGTACTTATTGCATTGACCCCGAAAGGATGAAAGCAAAATCAGCCTCAGCAGAATTTGAACTCAGATTGTAAGGATGGATAAAATGGCACTTAGCATTTTTTGCTCAGCATGTTCATGCTTCCATCTGCTTTCCACCTTAATAGGGATAATATTCTTTTCTACTCTAGACACAAGGCATGAAATTTTTGGGGAGGGAGGCTATTCGATTACATCGACTCCAATATGCAACTGGTACTTTATTTATCGACCCCGAAAGGATGAAAGGCAAAGTCGACCTTGGCAGAATTTGAACTCAGAACGTAAATATAGACAAAAATACTGCTAACCTTTTCACCCAACGTGCTAATGTTTCTGGCAGCTCACCACCTTCTTAATATTGATAATATTAATAAAACAATGTATTATATATATACATACATACATACATACATATACATACATACATATACATACATACATATATATATATATATGCATGTAACAAAAATTCTAGAATTAAAAAATAAAAATCCAGGTAAGCATTGATGTAAAATTTTGCCTTGGTTTTTCTATGCTCCTCCATCATTTTTCATAGAGGTTTGGCAATTTCAACCTTGAAATCTGCAATAATTTTTACTTATTTTTCTTTCTTACACCACAAACTACAACTCATAAATAAGACATGAGACATAACCTGCAAAAAAGAACACACATACATCTACATATATGTACATATACATAATACATACACACATATGTATGTATATATGTATACAGTGTCTGTGTGTTTGTATTTGTCTTATGTTTCTCACTGGAAAATTTCCACCGTAAATCTGCTCTGAAATATCTTAAATATTTTCTGTTGATCAGTCAAGTGGGATGTGCTTTGCCGTCTGCTGAGGTATATTTCGTATATTGATTTTAGTGCGCAAGTCTATATCACACCTCAGCTTAGTCAGATGTGAGAGCATAACAAATACACAGAGAGGGAGAAAAATAAATCGATAAAAACAGCATAAATTATCAATATTCCAAGGAATTGGTTATTTCAAATTATATGCCTAATGACATTCCTTCTATTTTTAATTAATAAACTCGATTTCATGATTTTTATTTGTTTGTTAGTTTCTCTGTTATCTTTTCTTCTTCATGTATGTATGTGTGTGTATGGTGTGAGCTTGTGTGTCTGTTTGTGTATGTGTGTATGCTTGTGTGAGTATATGTGTGCGTAAATGTGTGTATGTGAGGTTGCTTCTGAGTCTTAATCTCCACTATTTTTTAAATGCTAGGTCTTTTGGTTATTCCAACCCTGTTGGGATGATTACCAACGTGGCTGTGTGGTAAGAAGCTTGCTTCCCAACCAGATGGTTCTGGATTCAGTCCCACTGTGTGGCACCTTAGGCAAGTGTCTTTTTCTAAAGCCTCACACTGACCAAAGACTTGTGAGAGTGGATTTAGTAGGTGGAAACTGAAAGAAGACCTTTGTATGTGTGCGTGTGTGTGTGTGTGTGTTCATATGTATGTGTCTTCGTGTCTGTGTTTGTCACTCCACCGTTGCTTGAAAATGATGCTCGTGTGTTTATGTCCCTGTAACTTATTGGTTCAGCAAAACAGACCAATAGGATAAGTACTAGGCTTACAAAGAATAAGACCAAGAGTCGATTTGTTTGACTAAAACCCTTTAAGGTGGTGCTCCAGCACAACCACAGTAAAATGACAGAAACAATTATAAGAATAAAAGAACTGGATAATGTTTGTACATGTGGTCACTTAGTCCATTAAAAATAGCACCCAGATATCCCTCAAATTATACACAACCATATTTTCTTGAAAAATGAGACACAGATTGGATAATATAATCCTAAATATAGAATAATTGTGAGAGGTATGAGATGATTATGGTTGGAATTCCTTTCTAGATTTGCTCAAATGGGTTTGATATATATATATATATATATATATATATACACACACACTCAATAAGAGAAACAACGACCACAACCTTATACACATTTCTGTATGCATGCATAAACAGACATGTAACTGGATTTTTTGTCAGTGATGAGTCCTTGCTGAAAATATTAAATTGCCTTTGCCCCAGTGTTCTCACATCATTTTGAGTGCTATGCATGTGTGTATGTAATTAAGCTATATATGTATTTGTGTGTTTATGTATATATATATATATATGTATAAAAAATTTTATTTGTATATATATAAATACACATACATGTATATACTCATCTATCTCCCACTTTTAGTGGATGTTGTATTAGAACACACAATACTGCATTATTTACCATGAGAAGAATGCTCATATGGACTTGTGGTGCAGATAATACACACACACACATACACACATACATATATACATATAGGAAAAATTTTATCATCACTAATTGTAACTGAGGATGCTGAAGCACTTATATTATTTTCTACTCCAGGCACAAGGCCCGAAATTTTGGGGGAGGAGGTCAGTCGATTAGATCGACCTCAGTATGCAACTGGTACTAAATTTATTGACCCTGAAAGGATGAAAGGCAAAGTCGACGTCGGCAGAATTTGAACTCAGAATGTAAAGACAAACGAAATGCTGCTAAGCATTTCACCTGGCATGCTAACGTTTCTGCCAGCTTGCTGCCTTCTGAAGCATCTATATTGCAAGAAATAAGAGTTAAAAACTCTTAATGTTGTAAGAAGCACACAATATATATAAAGTGACAGGGAGATAACTGCCCCAATGTATTATATTTCACCAAGACGTTTATATTAATCTTATATATATATATATATATATATATAGTCTCCTTTAGAGAGACTTAGAAATATTAATAACTCTATTATATATATATATATATATATATATATATATATATATATATATATCGAGCAATATCATCTAATACATGCAACTTTCTTTGCTTTGCCAAAATCTGTCTCATTGATGTGCAACATAAAAAAGAACATTTTTTAAAAATATTCCATACTCAACAAATTTTACTAATTCAAAATAATATTTAAGGAAAAAACAGTACAAATACAAAACAATTTATATTGAAGTCAGACTGTGTGTAATTTTAATCCACACCCATATTCACAATTTATTCCATCATATAACATGTTGTTCTGCTTGTTTGCATATTTATTGGACTTAAACAACAATGATATGATCAAATTCGATTTATAATCATATTTGAATATTATATTTTGTTTTGTTGATACTTGTTTAAATTATTCAAATAGCATAGGCCAAAACAGAACTGTAGGAAGCAGTATAAATTATGATTAACTTTTAAAACATTACTGGTTAATATATTCATGTAATTGATTATAGTTCCTTATTCATATAGTGAAAGATAGGTTAAATTGTTCTTTAAGCTCTGTTTGTGTCTGCTGCAATTCTTTTTCAAACACACATTACTTCATACATAACAACTTAAATGTGATGTCACTGCAATTATATAACATTATAGTTGAACTACAAAACTACTGTTATGAATAACCTGCTTTTCATACCCTCTCTCTCTCACTCTCTTTATATATGTATGTATATATATATATATATATATATATATATATATATATATACACCGTTGCCAGTGCCGCTGGACTGGCTCATGTGCGGGCGACACATCATATCTTTCGTGCGAGATCGTTGCCAGTGCCCATGGACTGGCTCTTGTGCGAGTGACACATGAGGTTTTTCGAGCGAGATCGTTGCCAGTGCCCCTGGACTGGCTCTTGTGCGGGTGGCACATAAAAGACACCATTTCGAGCGTGGCTGTTTTCGTGCGGGTGACACGTAAAAGCACCCACTACACTCTATGAGTGGTTGGCGTTAGGAAGGGCATCCAGCTGTAGAAACTCTGCCAAATTAGATTGGAGCCTGGTGTTGCCATCCGGTTTCACCAGTCCTCAGTCAAATCGTCCAACCCATGCTAGCATGGAAGGCGGACGTTAAACGATGATGATGATGATGATGATGAATCTAAAATGGAGACAAACACTGATGTTCAATGTAAAATGACTTGATAATTGTTGAGGGACTTAACATAAAGCCTATGGTAGCCTTAACTATATTTATCGTCATAATCGTCATAATCATCATAAGCATCATCAGCATCATCAGCATCATCATCATTTAACGTCCCTACTGGCATGCGTTGGACAGTTTGACCAGGGCTGGTAAGCTGATGGGCAGCACTAGACTCCAGTGTGATTTGGCATGGTTTCTACGGATATATATATATATATATATATATATATATATATATATATATATATAAAGAGAGAGGGAGAGAGAGAGAGAGAGCAAGAGAGAGATAGAGAGAGGCAGAGAGAGAGAGGGAGAGAGAGATCAGTGTTCTGTCCAAAATTTTGGATTTTATACTCTCCACTGTACTGTTTTATATTTATTTTGATATCATCATCATCATTTAATGTCCGCTTTCCATGCTATCATGGGTTGGACGATTTGACTGAGGACTGGTGAACCAGGTGGCTACACCAGGCTCCAATCTGATTTGGCAGAGTTTCTACAGCTGGATGCCCTTCCTAATGCCAACCACCCCGAGAGTGTAGTGGGTGCTTTTACGTGCCACCGGCACGAAACGATCATCATCATCATCATCATCATCGTTTAACGTCCGCTTTCCATGCTAGCATGGGTTGGACGATTTGACTGAGGACTGGTGAAACCGGATGGCAACACCAGGCTCCAGTCTGATTTGGCAGAGTTTCTACAGCTGGATGCCCTTCCTAACGCCAACCACTCAGAGAGTGTAGTGGGTGCTTTTACGTGTCACCCGCACGAAAACGGCCACGCTCGAAATGGTGTCTTTTATGTGCCACCCGCACAAGCCAGTCCAGGGGCACTGGCAACGATCTCGCTCGAAAATGCTACAGGAGCCAGTCAGGCGGTACTGGCAACGGCCACGCTCAAAATGGTGCATCTCATGTGCCACCCGCACAAGATCCAGTCCAGGGGCACTGGCAACGATCTTACTTGGCTTGCCGGGTCTTCTCACGCACAGCCCATTTCCAAAGGTCTCGGTCCGTAGTCATCGCCTCGGTGAGGCCCAATGTACGAAGGTCTTGCCTCACCACCTCAGCCCAGGTCTTCCTGGGCCTACCTCTTCCACGGGTTCCCTCAACTGTTAGGGTGTGGCACTTTTTCACGCAGCTATCCTCCTCCATTCTCACCACATGTCCATACCAGCGCAATCGTCTCTCTTGCACGCCACAACTGATGCTTCTAATGTTCAGCTTTTCTCTCAATAAATATATGTCTATGTTTATGTGTGTGTGTGTGTATGTATTTATGTATGTGTATGTATGTATATGTGTGTGTGCACATGTATGCGTGAGTTGTTACCTTAAAAACATTCAAAGCATTGTGTAATTGCCTTTTTCACCAATATATTACATTTAACTCAAGTCTCATGAAACCTGTGCTATGCAAATAAAAAAATTCTCAGATGAATTATTTGCATCTTTCCTTACACAACATGGGTATAATGAGCCCTCAGCTTTAGAAATATGATATTCTATGCATTATCATTTAAAATATATCTGATTGGTGAAACCTATAGTCACCTGAATGCTTTGAATTTCTAAGTCTTTCACTTGTTTCATTTGTTGGACCGCTACCATGTTAAGGTGTCATCTTGAGGGGTTTACTCAAAGGAATCACGCACACACCCTCCCCCACAGTGCTTAGTTTTTAAGCTTGGTACTTATTTTATTGGTCTGTTTTGCTAAGCCTCTGAGTTACAGGGATGTAAATGAACCAACACTGGTTGTCAAGTGATGATTGGGGACAAACACATACACCCACAAATATATATATAAATTAAGAAATGGTGTCAAATGCATCTGTTATTCAAATCATTTATTTTTTCCTTGTTCTTTGTACACATTGAAAAATACACATATATTTATATATGCATATATATATGTGTGTGTGTGTATTTATATATATATGGGTGTGTATGTATGTATTTATATATAAGATGGGCTTCTTGCAGTTTCCATCAACCACATTGGCTCACAAGGCTTTGGTTAGTGTGCTATTGGAGTAGACACTTGCTCAAAGTGCCACACTGAAACTGGAACCATAAAGAGATATTCTTATATTCTTATATGTATGTATGTATGTATGTGCGCATGTATATGTATGCATGTATGTATGTATGCATATGTGCATGTGAGTGTACATGTCTGTGCATGAATGTTTGCATACATTCATGCATATGTGTGAAGTGATCATTTTTTTCTGCATTAGCGATTTGAATTCAGGATTCTTAGGTATATCAACCAAATAATCACAAAAGCAAATATTAAACCTCAAAGCAGTCATTTGGCAAGCTAAAAATAGAAGTTAATTCATATTTTACCATTGAAAAAATATATATTAAGATTATATTGGTAACATAGTATTGGACATGTGATGGCTAATTAAGAAGAGTGATGCTTATTGTTGGAATAATTTTTATCCTCAGTCTATGCAGTTACAGCTGACCTACAGTTAAATGACAGTGATCAAAGCAATAGGAACTTTGCTTTTATTAATAATATTTATGAAGGATATTTGCCTCATATCTTATCCTTGGTCATGTAGCAAATTAACAGGTGTGACATGAGCAAAATTATTATCTCGTAAAATGTACAATACATCTAAGGGTCAATATATGCATAGAGACCATATAGCTTGCTCCTGGAAGCTACATAAATACCATGTAATAGTTTTTTTTAATATTTATGTCAAATTGTAAGATGGTGAGCTGGTAGAACTGTTAGCATGTCAGGAAAATTGCTTAGCAGCATTTGATCAATCTTTATGTTTTGAGTAAAAATTCCACTGAGGTCAACTTTGTTTTTCATTCTCTCAGGCTTAGCACTGGGGTCAATGTAAGTGACTTACCCCTCCTCTGAAATTGCTGGCCTTGTGCCAAAATTTTAACTTAATATTCATATTAAATTGTGATATAGAAGGAGTGAACAGAAGTGAATATTAAATTGCGATAAACAAGGATTAAATTGTAATCTGAAAGATTTGAGAGAGATTAGATCTATTGAATTTCTGTAAATATGTATTGTCCTTCTCCACCTCATCCTCATCATCATCCAATAAATGGCCACCTTTCTATGCTCACATGGGTTGGACAGGATTCATTGAGGTAAATTTTCTGTGACTGGATGCTCTTTCTTTTGCTAACCCTCATCTATTTTCAAGTAAAGTAATATTTTCCTCATGACTAGACATGTTTCCATGAAAGACTTGAAATGAAGAACACTATATATATATATGTGTGTGTGTGTGTGTGTGTGTGTGTGTGTGTGTGTATGACATTGACATTCATTCACAATTATCATGTGACATCAGTTCAATGCAACAGTAGAGACACATGCACATGTGTGCATATATATATATATATATATATATATATATATATATATATATAACCCTAGCCAGCAGCCCATGCCAGCATGGAAGGCAGATGTTAAATGACGATGATAATGATATATATATATGTGCATGTGTGTGTACGTGAGTGTATGTGTGTAGGAGTGGGTTTTTTTCAGTTTCCACCTACCTCATTCCCACATAAGCTTGCCCAAGGTACCATGTGGTGAGATTGACAAGCAAACTTCTTACCACAAAACCACACCAGTGCCTATAATCTACATCAATATTTAGACTATTCATTTAGGAATGAATATTTGTATGCGAATATGAACACTTTAATTTGTACCTTTATAAATAACTTAATGGTTTATAGAAATCACTTCATCATCTATTTCTGTTAATCATGCTTCTTGGTTAATATAACCTGTGCTGTAGTAATAACAAAAATCAACTGTATACAAAATATTTCTTTCTTCATGACTGGAGCATTGATGCTAGTATCCGGGAAGATTATAAACCTGCCGAAAATATACATTTATTACTGATACCTTTATAAACTTGTTTTTTTTTTATATAACTTCAGATTTATATCAATACTGGTTAGTTAACTTAGTATATGTAATGATGCATTGATGCAGTAACTTTCAGAAGTCTACTTTCTCAAAGGAAAGAAAAAAAAAAAAAGCAATTGATTACATGACTTTTTCAAAATAATTCCTGCAAAAAAATATTTCTAACTGTTCAAACGTTCAGCAATTTATGTGAGTTATTCTTGACTGGATACTATCAAAAGATGCTATGTTGTTTTTTTATTATTAAGTTAAAACCATATTTTCAATCATTTGAATTAACTAAAAGAAATAAATAACATACTTACACACATATCTACTTACATACATACGTACATACATACTTACACACAATGTGTATATATATATATATATATATATATATATATATATATATATATATATATATATATATATAGGCAGATATAGATAGATAGCCAGATAGAGAGAGGGAGAGAGAGAGAGAAGGAGGGAGAAAGAGAAATATAGATATATATATATATAGGCATATGCGCATTATAAACATAGAATCTACAAAGCTAGACATTGATACAGATTGATATAGGAGACAATTTGTCTCATTTAAGTGTAAATTATCTTGCATAGCTTACTATTCTATTTGGCATTAGCCAATAATTGCTTATTTACTTGAAATTATATTTAATACAAAATCCAACCTGCTAATCATCTTTGGTAGCATGTAAACAGAAAAATGTGAACAGCATAAAAAAAAAAAAAATGAATGTAAACAGGAAAAAAAATCACACTCTACAAATGGAGGATTGTCATAAGTGAATTTAATATCTATGAAATAAATCATTAGCTGAACCTCTCCCTTTAGATTCAGAAGTTGATTTTGTATTTTTACTAAAGCTCATGAGAAGCTATGAAAATGTCTGACAAACGTTTCAAAGGCTACTACAAAGGATAGTATATACAGGCACAGGCATGGCTGTGTCGTAAGAAGATTGCCTCTCAACTGGGTTCAGTCTTACAAGTATTTTCTGCCATAGCCTCAGCCAACCAAAGCCTTGTGAGTAGATTTGGTAGATGGAAACTAAAAAGAAGCCTGTTGTATACATGTGTGTGCATGTGTGTGTGTCTATGTGTATCTTTGTGTCTGTGTATGTCCTCCACCACAACTTGACAACTAGTGTTAGCATGTTAATGTCCCTGTAACTTAGCAGTTTGGAAAAAAGAACTGATAGAATAAGTACCAGGCTTAACAAAAACAAAGAAATCCTTGTGTTGATTTGTTCAACTAAACCTTTCAAGGCAATGCCACAGCATGGCCGCAGTCAAATGACTGAAACAAGTAAACGATATACAAGGTCCTATCTAGAAATAGTTACTTACTTGACCTGTCTTTTAAGCCAAATGGCTTCTTTATCTTGAAGTCAAAAGCATATCTTGAATAAAACTGATAATGGTTTTTCCTTATTTGTTATGTGGCATTTCATCTCTTCAATGTGTAAAGTTTCTGTTTCATTTTGTGGAGAGCATCAGTATCCTTGTGAGCATCATTATACACCTTCTCCTTGACTTATGACCTATGTGACTTACGACCACAGAAAAATAACTAGATAAATAAAGAAATAAATAACTGATTTTCAGACATTGCATATCTTTGCATATGATAACTATGGCAGCATTTGGCAATGCAGGCTTCCCTCAGATCCAGGCATCTATTGCCTGCCATTGTCTCTTACTCAATCACTTTCAACCATCAGTTGCATTTGAATGAAAATAGTGTTGAAAAATACAAATAAAACATGACTAGATCGACTTACAACTTACCAGTCTGAATGGAACTTTGTTGTAACTCGAGGTAGATTTCGATTAACCACTAAGCAAAATAAGCACATGCTTAGGACATTAAGGGAAGTAGGGGGCACCACAGAAATGGTAAATGGTTTACAGTACAAAAGAAATCACTTTAAACTTGCTAAAATAATATTCGGGATGCCTTTATCTCAATTAAATATAGATGAAGATGTGTTACCTAAGATTAATTTTGAGGATCTGATCAAAAATTTAGCATTTCAAAAAAATAGGAGGAAACTTTTCAAATATAATAAAGTGGAAGTATGCAAAAATAAACATTATTTTCCCTCTTACTGTCTTGTTTCATTTTGAAAAATAGAATTTTATTTTTTTGCTTGTTATTGTTTATATTTTGAATTAGATAATCTTTTATGGGGACACCAAAATCTTTTCAATGGGTCTTAATCTGGCCCTGAGTCAAGGGGAAATTGTATGTGTACTTTCTATTCTAGTAAGGGATTAGACCAGTGGACATGTTTTGAATCAGATTTAATTCAGAGTTATTACCCTCCTAGTTGGATCTTTAGACCACATCATGCTCGTTTACTCCATCTTAGGTCTAGTTTCTTTGATTGGTCGACCTGAAAAATCATCCACTTTCCATTTTATTGTTCCCAGGCCTACATTGACCCAGGATTCCAGCTATGTGCTAAATACCACGTGACCACCCCAAAATAGAGTACATTGATATCATAGAAAGCAGCATGGTGGAGTTTAATTATTTTGGTAAATGAACTTAATGAGTCAGAGACAAATATTACTAGATTCTGATTGGATGAACCGAAAATAAGCTGTCATCAGCCAAGATCAACCAGTTCAGTTAGTAAAGTACTGCTACCATCTGTAGTTGTGACATGTGCTGATGAGATATTACAACTTGCAAAGGACCAATGTGACTAAAACCCATTTCAGACATTCATGTGACATCTCTTGATCAGGACATCTGACTGGGAGGAGTTGCTTTGAACTGAGCAAATCACCTGAATAGGTTATGATGATGTTGACTGTAACACTAGGACTTCTGATGGAGTTAAAATGGTGCTGGCAGGATGGGGCTTATCCTGGGGGATTTCAGACTAAGAGCTAATCCTTCTCCAAATCTGAACACAGCTGATTTGAGAGAGAGAGAGAGAGCGAGAGAGAACGACTGAGATAAAAGCATCAACTTCAACCAAGCATTGAGCAGGGATGATACTTTATAATTGATTGACCCCCAAAAAGGATGAAGAGCACAGTTGGTCTCAACTGAGTTGAACTGAGACTTGAACTCAAAAGGCCAAGATGAATACCACAAAGAATTCTATATTACATTCTAGGAACTCTGCCAACTCGCTGCCGATAAACATGGTATATGAATTTCCATATAGTAGATATAGATTGGCTCTAGATTACACTCAAGTGAATTGATATAAATCAGAGGAAAAGTATTATTAAAGTAAAGGAAACAAGAAAAAAAAAAAGTACTTGTTCAATAGAGTATCTTAATGTCAGAATTAATAACTTGCCTTGAAGCTTACTAACTACAAAATGGGGAAGAATATTAATCACCATTTGGACATTTTACTTTCGAAAGTATGTCATTCTTTTGCTATGACACTCTCCTATGCATCTGAGCAAATATACTTTCATACATACATAAATACATATGTGTACACACTCTCACATAAACATATTTGTATAATAGCCAACATGCACACACATACACAAACTCAAATAGATTTTCTTACTCCATATACTG
The DNA here is from genome assembly GCF_046866305.1 of Octopus bimaculoides. Classification (NCBI taxonomy): domain Eukaryota; kingdom Metazoa; phylum Mollusca; class Cephalopoda; order Octopoda; family Octopodidae; genus Octopus; species Octopus bimaculoides. The sequence continues at coordinate 68,602,463 of NC_142931.1, read as the reverse complement.
TATGCTTAATAGTATTACCTATGGTGACTTGGTAGAGTCAGTAGATTATTTGATTTAATCCTTTTTCAGTATTTAGTTGCTACTCTTACAAATCCAAAGCCAACTTCATCATTTATCTCTCCAGGTGAAGTTGTACAGCCAATAGATTCTCTCTACACATTTCTAGCCTCATTCCTATACAAGAAATCTTTTGTGACAGCTATTTAACTTTTTCATAATATCCCTACATTATTTTTTCAATATTTTAACATCCTAATTCAATACGCTCTACATGTGCAACATAGTGATTTTGTCAGTCATGCTCCTTTCAATGCAGTTCTGGTGTACACAACTTGGAATGCGATATGTAGTCTTATAAATGCACTTTTAATGCCAGCAAGTTTTCAAAATTAATCACGTGTGTGTGTGTGTGTGTGTGTGTGTGTGTGTGGTGTCGAGTATGCATTTATATATGTATAGTCAAATGATTTATGCCATTATTACATTGGATGATAACTGTTATGAATCTATACTCATTTATGAATCTTAATATCTATGTCTAGCTATGTATCTATAAGTATTTGGTTCTATTAAAGGATCTATTTATATTCAAATATTACACACACACACACACACACACACACTCACACACACACACACACACACACACACACACACACACACACACACACACACACACACATATATATATATATATATATATATATATATATATATATACACATACATACATATATCTATCTATTAATATATTTTCATCTGTTATCAGTGTACATAGCAATAATTATGTTACCACCAGATCTATATCTATTGATGTATCTCTCCATTTCTATCTATGCGTTTATCCATTATCTTTATATATATATTATATACGTGTGTCTATACTTGTGTGTGTACATACATATATGTATATATGTGTGTGTGTGTCAATACAAGTTTATTGTTTATTATCTTTCTCATGCTGTATGTTTGAATAATTGTGTGTGGATTTCTGTGTGTGTGCGTTGTGTGTGTAAAATCATAGGATAACATTTCTTCTGTTAGACATCAGAAAAATAAAAATAAAATAAATAAAAACAACGAAAACCAAAACATCTTTGAAAATGTAAGGATATGACTAGGAAGACAAAGATTATAATGTTCTTTGATTTATATATTAAATTTTATCTTCTTATATCAAAGAAAGGCAATCATAGATGTTAGAAAAAAATGAAGTTTATATCAAACTGATACAACACACAAAACGACTGGTCTTTAACACATATAGTTATGTCAAAAATATATATATATATATATATACACATGTGTATATGTATATATATATATATATATATATATATATATATATATATATATATATATATATATATATATATATATATATATATACATATATATATATATATATATATATATATATATATATATATATATATACACATGTGTATATGTATATATATATATATATATATATATATATATATATATATATATATATATACATATATATATATATATATATATATATATATATATATATATATATATATGCTCATACACTCACACAGACATATATATGAATATACAGCCATATAACATATATAGCTGCTTATGTGTGTATATGTATATATATATATATGTGTGTGTATTTATATATGTATAGAAACACAAATATTTATAAGTATATATATGTATATATATATATATATATATATATATATGTGTGTGTATATATATATATATGTGTGTGTGTATTTATGTTAATACACACACACACACATATACTGTCACAAACAACTCATATACATTCATATACTTAGTTATTAAATTCTGTTGCAATTTGAAATTAAATAAAAAAATATATATGTGTGTACATGTGTCTGTGTATGTGTATGTCTGTTTTTCTGTATGTATATATGAATGTATATATGTATGAAATAGTTCAGTATTTATCTGTATATAATAGATTATTGTAATCAAATATAAGCAAAAATCCTGTGGGTTTTTTCATTATTAATTATTTTGTTCTTTTATTAAATTTCTTTATTCTGAGCTCTTATCCCTGCTTGGGTTGATCATTATCGTTTTCACTTTCCAGCCTTCAAGGTTAAAAATATGATCTAATCAATCAGTGCTAGGGTTAACTGATTATTTATTGTTTCTCACACCAAATTTATGGCCTTGTGTCTGTATCAGAAATCATAGTTACTTGTCATTGAGTTTCGAATTCAAATACTACTGGCAGCATTGACTTGTCTTCTGCAGAGAAATAAATATAAATCCCCACCAAATACTGAACCACTGGGTGATTCTGGGTTCTCCCCTATCCTCCCAAAACTTATGACTTAATCTACATTAGGAATTATGCTTAATCATTGAGTGGCATTCCATTATGTTCTGAATTCAAGCCTTGCCATGTTTGATGAGATAAAATAAATAGCAAATTATTATCAGGGTCTATTTTTACTCATTAATGTGCCCTAACAAGCAACCTTCACTCTAGTTTTTATTTTTGAAATTATTGATAATTTACGAAATAAATCCCTTGTTTTGTAACAATAATGAAATTACACTATTCAGTCCTTACATTACAACTGTCGATAAATGTGTGCATGTTTACATGTATCCATGTGTAAAATTTGTTGTTGTTGGCGCTCCGTCACTTATGACGTCGAGGATTCCAGTTGATCAATGGAACAATCTGCTCATGAAATTAACGTGCAAGTGGCTGAGCACTCCACAGATGTGTACCCTTAACGTAATTCTCGGGGATATTCAGCATGACACAGTGTGACAAGGCTGGCCCTTTGAAATACAGGTACAACAGAAACAAGAAGAAAGAGTGAGAGAAAGTTTTGGTGAATGAGTACAGCAGGGTTCACCACCATCTCCTGCCGGAGCCTCGTGGAACTTTAGGTGTTTTCGCTCAATAAACACTCATAACGCCCAGTCTGGGAATCAAAACCATGATCCTATGACTGTGAGTCTGTTGCCCTAATCACTGGGCCATTGTGCCTCTACGAAAAATTTGTATATATGGAGGATAAGGCAGTGGGCTGATAGGAAGGATAGTATGTCGGACAAAATGCTTAATGACATTTCATCTGTTTCTGCATTGAGTTCACATTCTGCCAAGGTTGACTTATACCTTTCATCCTTTCGGGGTTATTAAAAGAAGCACCAGTTGAGCAGTAGGGTCGATGTAACTGACTTACAACCTCCCCTAAAATTGCTGGTTTTGTGCCAAAGTTCGAAACTAATATTAGTTTATATGAGAAACAGGTTTTCTTCACAACTATCCTTTAATTTAATCCGCTATATCAAAGATTCCTAATATCTGAATATTAGACGTATATATTTTGTTTGGTACTGTAATATCTATGGTGGAGGCACCAATGGCCCAGTGGCTAGGGCAGCGGACTCGTGGTCATAGGATCGCGGTTTCGATTCCCAGACCAGGCGTTGTGGGCGTTTATTGAACGAAAACACCTGAAGCTCCACAAGGCTCTGGCAGGGGATGGTGGTGAACCCTGCTGTACTCTTTCACCACAACTTTCTCTCACTCTTACTTCCTGTTTCTGTTGTGCCTGTAATTCAAAGGGTCAGCCTTGTCATACTTTGTCATGCTGAATATCCCCGAGAACTACGTTAAGGGTACATGTGTCTGTGGAGTGCTCAGCCACTTGCATGTTAATTTCACGAGCAAGCTGTTCCTTTGATCAGATCAACTGGAACCCTCGTCATTGTAAATGAAGGCATGCCAACAATGATATCTATGAATTCCTCTTTATCAGCATTTCTAAGCTTCAGGTGAAGATAACCTTGAAACTTTCATAAAGATAAATTTTGGCCCATTATGGTTCCAAATGGTGATTAATATTACAAATAACTGTCTGTTATACAAATACAACAAAACTTTCATAAAAGTAATTGTATCAGAACATTGTCATGTTTTCAATATATGTAATAAATAAGTAAAGCATGGAAGTAGCTGGCATTACTTTTATTTCACAGCTTACAGTTGTCTTAACATGTGAGTAACAAATGAAACCTCATGTATATTAACATATATGGGGAAAATGATATAGGCGTTCCCACTATGTAATGTATTACATAATACTCTCTGCAGTTGTTTAATAATAACTGAATGAATTAGTGTTTTTCGTCGTCGTCGTCGTCGTCGTCGTTTAACGTCCACTTTCCATGCTAGCATGGGTTGGACGATTTGACTGAGGACTGGTGAAACCAGATGGCTGCACCAGGCTCCAATCTGATTTGGCAGAGTTTCTACAGCTGGATGCCCTTCCTAACACCAACCACTCAGAGAGTGTAGTGGGTGCTTTTACGTGTCACCCGCACGAAGGCCAGTCAGGCGGTACTGGCAACGGCCACGCTCATCTCGCTCGAAAAACCTCATGTGTCACCCGCACAAGAGCCAGTCCAAGGGCACCGGCAACGATCTCGCTCGAAAATCCTACGACAACCCCACACAAGAGACAGTTCAGTGGCACCAGCAACGATCTCGCTCGAAAAACCTCATGTGTCACTCGCACAAGAGCCAGTCCAGGTGCACTGGCAATGATCCCGCTCGAAAGATTTCATGTGTCGCCCGCACATGAGACAGTCCAGGGGCACCGGCAACGATCTCGCTCGAAAACCTCATGTGTCACCTGCACAAGAGCCAGCCCAGGGGCACCGGCAACGATCTCGCTCGAAAAACCTCATGTGTCATCCACACAAGAGCCAGCCCAGGGGCACCGGCAACAATCTCGCTCGAAAGATTTCATGTGTCGCCCGCACATGAGCCAGTCCAGGGGCACTGGCAACGATATTGGTGAAATACACACTCAAATAGATTATGATTAAACAACTGCAGAGGGTATTATGTAATACATTGCATAGTTGGAATGACTATATCATTTTCCCCGAGTGGCTGTGTGGTAAGTAGCTTGCTTACCAACCACATGGTTCTGAGTTCAGTCCCGCTGCGTGGCACCTTGGGCAAGTGTCTTCTACTATAGCCTCGGGCTGACCAAAGCCGTGTGAGTGGATTTGGTAGACGGAAACTGAAAGAAGCCCGTCGTATATATGTATATAAATATATATGTGTATGTTTGTGTGTCTGTGTTTGTCCCCCCAACATCGCTTGACAACCGATGCTGGTATGTTTACGTCTCTGCAACTTAGCGGTTCGGCTAAAGAAACCAATAGAATAAGTACTGGGCTAACAAAGAATAAGTCCTGGGGTCGATTAGCTTGACTAAAAGGCGGTGCTCCAGCATGGCCACAGTCAAATAACTGAAACAAGTAAAAGAGTATACATGATGTTTCATTTGTTACTCACATGTTGTTAAGACAACTGTAAGCTGTGGAATAAAAGTAATGCCAGCTACTTCCATTCTTTACTTATTTATTACATATATTGAAAACATGGCAACATTCTGATACAATTCCTTTTACCAATTTTCATTCACAAGTTATTGACCAATCCATAACTAAGGTAGAAGACATTTGTCAAAAGAGCTGTTGAATGGTATTGAACCTGCAATCATGCTGTTGCAAATCTAACTTCTTAACCACAAACCGACACTTGTAGTAGTAGCTATGTAGACAATAGTTTTGAAGAGACAAGTTTTGTATGGTTGACTTACATATTCAGGGCCAACCAAGAACATAAGTATAATGAAATCAATTTTCCTGAGTAACCCTAAACACAAATCAAACTCCGAAAAAATGTTTGGAATACTTAGTCTTTTGTTTGAGATAAAAGGTGAATTTCAAGAATACATTTTTAGAATTTCAAACCAGTTCTGCCATCTAGTTGACATAATTGTCATAAGATTAGCCCTTACTATGTATGTATTCCATCAAATCACTATGTCAATTTAGCATTCACATTATTCTGTCAAATATAATGCTTATTTATTCACATTGTTTTGAATTAATCGTGCATTATTCTGTAACTTTGAGATTTTGATAAGGTAACGGTTAATTTTTAGAATGATAATGTAGGGTTGGTGTGAGAGGCCAGATCTGACCAGTTTGAACATAAAACTGGTAGAATATTTTGACTAGATATGGCTAGTTTAAATACTAAAGGGTTAAATATCTATTGTATAAGATCCCTTACTGAGAGGATAAACTGTAAAGCAACAACAGGGGAGGCAGAAAAGATCTCAAGTGAGTGTACAAGATAGTTTAGTGATTCGAACCCCAACCATGAAATAATCAGTTTCTATTTATCAGTATTCTACTAGAGTTTCACATGATTAATCTATAAATCAATCAATCAACATGAATCTGACATAACTACTCAAATATTCTAAAATTCATGCCGTTTTAGCCAAGTTTGAACAATTTGGTGCCTAACTCCCAGCAGAAACTGCCTCGAGAATTCCAGCAAGGTAGACTGCTGTGAGCCTCCAAGCCAGACAGGTCACAACCTTACTACAGCTTGCCTTCAACAAGACACAGTGCTGTTCTCTTCTCTAAGCTGCAACAATGTGTGTTTGTTATTGTATCTGAATTTTTCTTTTCTAGTTAGCTAATGTTAAGCCAACACAGTAAATCATTTCTTTCAATAGATATTGTTGAACATTCGTTAGTTTGCTTCATTTATAATACATGCAGCCAGCCAGAACCACATGATGGTAGCCAACACACAGGATATGCAAGCCCATGACAATAGTAAATAAACATAATGAAAAATCTCACATTTAATGTAATGTTTTTGAATGACTTTGATTAACTGAAATTATCCTCTTAATTAGTTGACAAAAATTCTCTATTGGGTGTTAAAAATCTAAAACAAGGGAGATATACAATATGAGTGCCAATAGAAGTTTTTAGTTAAGATTATGTTGGTAGGAATAAAATATGTCTTTAAAGCTAATTAATGAGTGCTGAGATCTAATTAGCACAAAATCTAATTAGTCCAAAATATTACTTTCACTAGTTGACAGTAAAGTCAATATTCATTGCTATCTATAACATCTTTATATTCTAAGAAATTCAGTTGGCTGGTTGACATTACTGGAATTATCTCCCTTTCTACTCTTAACTGCTAAGCAGAAATTTTCTCTATACATTGCAAGGATGATTTCAATTAATCAAAAATTTTACTTCAACTCATTGTATTACATTTGTTAGAAGTTGTATAGTAAATGTGGTGAATACTTTGAATCCTGAAAGGAATACAGGTGTCTGTCCAAATGGTTTGCCACTAATACATGGATGAATTCTTTTACCTAAGTGGAGGCTGGTGATATAATAGTATCTTAAGTATTGTACATGGAATAAGTTGAAAGAAGTTTAGGGTCCTTATGAGAGGTCAATGATTACTGGTCTCTCAGAGACATATTATAATTTGTCCTCATGAGTCAACAGCAGTTGTATAAGACAAATATCACAGTATTACCATAATTACCAGACTATCAGATGTTGTAAAACACTGCTGGTCACAATGCACTTCCTCACGTTGTAGCTTTTGAATAATGCCAGCCCATTGGCTAGGCAGGCAGGCCAACATTCCAACTGAGCAGAATACTAGTTTGTCACAGAGTTATCTATTTACAATGAGTTGAGTGGAGCAATATGAAATGCTCAAGAACACAATGCAGAATTGAAACCACGATCTTGTGTTTGTGAGTGCATACCTTTACTATAAAACAGATATAAAAAGCCTAATATATTAATAGGCTTAGCTAGTGTGGCTGAATAGACCATGGGAGTACCCAGAATTGGATAGTGTGAACAAACAGGCTTTCAATCAAAATAAACAAAACTAACAATGGCATGTTGAGGCTTTCATCCAGCACTCAATCATAAATGCTTGAAGAGAAATGGAAACGAAAACTGCTCAATCAAGGTTGACTTGGAGCTAAACAACAACAATAATAGCTACTCCACCCCTCTGATAAATATTGATCTTTAAAATACTGCTTTTGATCAATATGTGATCTGTGGTAATGCCTAACTTCAAGAAAGTTGCCAATTTCAAGAAAATATTTGAAAAACAACAATGTACCCCAAAATACACAAATATACTGAAATCTCAGCAAATAATAGAAAAGTTATGTAATTTAAAATAAAAACAAAACAAAACACACTAAAACGTATTCTGCATTTCTCAAGGGTTGTAATTATATCATAATAATGTCAGTTATCCAATACATAGCTGCTAGCAGACATAGTTACCAAATACCTCTCTTTTCCCTACTACTCTAATAGAAAATGGAGTCATCTACCTAAGACTAAGGTTGTGGTGACTTCATTCATACATATTCATACAAACACATATACACACATCCTCCACTTATATATATATATATATATATATATATATATATATATATATATATATATATATATATATATATGTATATGTATAGACACACATACTCACAAACACACACACACATACATATATATATGTATGTATGTATGTATATACACACATCTCTCCCTCGTTTTGACAGAGAAAATTTGCATAGTCCTAAATTAATTATTTTTTGCCCAAGTATAATTAAAAGTGAGCAAATCAAAAGACTTGCATTAAGTTTCTCTATCAAGTTAGAAGATCTGAGAATATCTTTCCTTTTTTTTTTTTTAACCATCATTATCGTCATCCTTATCCACATGACATCATCGTCTACTGCCTTCTCTTTCTTATCATCATCATCAGCATCATCACTATCGTCTTTATCACCATCTCTATGATCCCAACTGCTACCATCATCCTAATAAGATTATTACCTATCATCATCATCATCATCATCATCATTGTTAATGCTATTATTACCATTAGTATATTCTTTGATTTTTCCCTACTCAAACTCATAATCCTGCTTCTCTTACTCCTCCTCCTTACACTCCTCATTATTATTAACATTATTATTGTTGTTATTGTTTTTGTTGTTATTATTATTATTATTATTATTAAGGTAGTGAGCTAGTTTAATGATTAGAGCATCGGGAGAAAATATTTTGCAGTTATTGTTTTGACACTTTTCATTCTAGGTTCAAATTCTACCCAGGTTAACTTTGCTTTCCATCCTTTTGGGTGTCAATAAAATAAAGTACTGCCCAAATACTGAGGTTGATGTTGTTGACAAACCCCAACCTTCAAAATTGCTGGCCTTGTACCTAAATCATAAACTGTTGTTGTTGTTATTATTGTCATCACCATCATCATCATCATCATCATCATCATCATCATCATCATCATCATCATCATCATCATCATCATCATCATCATCATTATATATGGTTTCTTTTCATTATAACTTTATTTCAGTTGCCGTAGTACTGAGCATCTTCCGGAGGCCAAGAGTAGCAAGGGCACTGTTGTTTTGCTATGCATACTAAAATTATCACCACATTTATTCCATTTTAGATGGAGAGTGCTTTCCATAGTATATGGGTTGTACCCATCAAGGTTATCCTTTGTAGTTCATGTAGTTCTAGGAGTTGCTTAATATACTTCTCAGCTCCCTTCTTTATCATTCCCAATGCACCAATTACTACTGGTATTATCATAGTACTGAACTTCCACATTTTTGTGATTTCAATTTGAAGATCTTTATAGTGAGACAGCTTTTCGTATTCCTTTCTTGAGATATTTTGATCTTGTGGGACAGACATATCTGTTAGCAGACAAGTTCCTCTGCTGTAGTCTTTAATCACAATGTCTGGTCAATTGGAGTCAGTTTTTCTGATTGCGTGTTTTGGGAAGTTCCAAAGGATGGTAACACCTTCACCATTTTACTACATCCTCTAGATGGTGCCTGTACCACTTACCATTGAATTTAATTTTGTAGTATTTACAAGCATTCCAGTGGATATACTGCTCTAGTCTGTCATGTCTTATAAGGTACTCATTTTCAGCAAAGACTGGGCAGCATGATTAATTGTCACTGTGAATTTTTTGTAAATTCTACACGAGGGGTCAGATCCTTCTTTAAGTATGCTTCATTATTATTATTTTTATTATTATTATTATTATTATTATTATTATTATTATTCATTTAACGTCCGCTTTCCATGCTAGCATGGGTTGGATGATTTGACTGAGGACTGGCAAGCCAGAAGGCTGCACCAGGCTCCAATCTAATCTGGCAGAGTTTCTACAGCTGGATGCCCTTCATGACGCCAACCACTCCAAGAGTGTAGTGGGTGCTTTTACATGCCACCGGTACGAGGGCCAGTCACACGATATTGGCAACGGCCACGCTTATTATATGTTTGAATCTTGTTTTGTATTTGTACAAGTTGGCTCCAAATCTCACCCAGAAACATCAAGAGACAACAAATTAGAAGTTCATGTTGGTGTTATGCCTGGTGCGGAGGCGGGGGGGGGGTCATATATTTGGTTTTGCATATAGTATTGTTCTAGAGGATGTTTAAGAAAACATGAAAATTATGTGTGTTTTAAAATTTGAGATTACATAGGCAGTATTTTAAGTAGAATATGGGCAGTTCCCATGAGCACTATCTTTTGAATTTCTGCCATTTTGGAGTTATTATTATTATTAATATCATTATTATTATAATTATTATTATTATTATTATTGAGTGAGAGAGCAGTGCATGCCATCAAAGTGACACTGGAGCAAAATATACAAAGCCCAGTATACCCATCATTACTACCCGTCTGATGAGGTTACACTAGGCACATGCATCACAATCATATGTGCACAATATAGTGATCTCATATCAAGATGAACAGCACATGACCTTATGGGTGGGGCCCAGTTAGAATTTTCTTCAGGTCGAATAGCCCATCCCACACAAATTGTTCTTGAATAAGGGTTGTTTAAGGATATTGAATGAAACACCCATATTTCCAGGGGTGAATTATTCAAACTCCAAAGAATTCCTTTCTCAGTACATGGTTACGATGCTCCCACACTACTTCTGCTCATGATCAGTGATGCACATATTTTCAGCCACCAAGGGACATGCTCAACTGGTTATGGTCAAGTAACTGACAAGCAAATCTGTGGTATTGAGCAGAAAGATATTTGCTGTAACTCATCTTTTATACCAAGACAAAACAATGTACAAAATAACACTTCCAATCAATTAAGATCAGAAGCCAAGAGAGCTATTGCCTGGTACTGCATCAGGGCATCTTATTATTATTATTATTATTATTATCATTTTGAAAGATACAGATAAGGAAATTATTATTATTATTGAGGCAGTGAATGAGCATAATTGCTAGTATGCTGGACAAAATGCTTGCATCTTATTACTTTCTATGTTCAGAGGCTGCCAAGGTTGATTTTGCCTTCATTCTTTCATGGTTGATAAACAAAATATAGTTAAGAAATGGGGGCAATGTAATTGACTAGTTTCCTCCCTAAAATTCCAGAATTTGTGCCTATAGTAGAAAGAACTACTATAATAATAATAATAATTATTATTATTATTATTATTTTTCGGTGAGCTGGCAGAATTGTTAGCATGTAGGGCAAAATGCTTAGTGATATTTAGTCTGTCTTAATGTTCTGAGTTCAAATTTTGCTGAGTTCGACTTCGCCTTTCATCCTTTTGGGGTCAATAAATTAACTACCAGTTGAGTACTGGGTTAGATGTAATCAACTTACCCCTTTAACCGAAATTACTGGCCTTGTGCCAAAAATTTGAAACTGTAATCATTATTATTATTATTATTATTATTGGCAGAATTGTTAGCACACTGGATGAAATGCTTAGGGGTAATTCGCTTGTAGCTCCGTTCTGAGTTCAAATTCCGTAAAGCTGTCTTTGTCTTTTATCCTTTCAGGGCTGATAAATTAAGTACCAGTGAAACACTGGGGTCGATGTAATTGACTAGTTTCCTCACACAAAATTACAGGCCTTTAGTAGAAATGATTATTATTATTATCATCAACAACTTTATCACAATCACCCTTGCCAACATTAGATAATTTCTTTTTCTTTAGTTTGTACTAAGTTAGTTTTTTTTCCCCCCCCCCATTTGTATTTTTAAATGTGTAAAATGCTATTAGTGAAATATTTTATTAATTTAATCAATAAACCCTGAAATTTCACTTCTACGGTAGAATCCTGCTCCATCCCTCCCTCCACCGTTTTATTTTTTGTCATCATATTTGATTTTTTTGATTTAGGTACAATCTTGTCCTCTTAGAATTCATTTAATATATTTTTATTCCATGTTTTGTTTGTATTTTGGTGGCATGTTGTTTTCCTTGCTTAAGAAAGAGAATTTTAAGATAATTTTGTTGTGGAAGAATATAAAGGACCAAAGAAATAAGGTATTTAAGAAATGCTCAACAATATCAGCAAATATCATTATCATTATCTTCGTCGTGGTCATCATCATCATCATCATCATCATCATCATCATCATCATCATCACCCTCATTGCCATCATCATCATCATCATCATCGTTTTCATAATCATCATCCTTAAAATCATTAATAGTAGTAGTTTAAAAACAAATTATCTCGATTACGATTATGATTATTATTGCTGTTTTTATCATCATTGTTGTTGTTGTTGGTGGTAATGGTGGTGGTGGTGGTGGTGGTGGTGGTGGAGGTGGAGGTGGTGGTTGTCGTGGTGGTGGTGGTGGTGGTGGTTGTCGTGGTGGTGGTGGTGGTGGTGCTGTTGGTAGCTCTGCTGCTGCTGCTGCTGCTGCTACTACTAAATGTAATAGTAGTAGTAGTAGAAGTTAAAAAAGGCTGTGGCATCTGTTGGAGGAGAGTGAAATGATTGAGATAATTTAATTCAATTTCCATAACTGCATTCTTCAGTCAATCATTATGATTGCTATGAAGCCTTTCAGGCTTCAATTTCTCATGAAGCAGTAGGAGGGTTACATATTTATCAACTTGTCAGTACCAATGCACTTCAGTATTTTGAACATATGTGGCTCTTGTGGCAAACAAATAAAATCATCTCTACCATCAACATCACCATCATCATTACTATCGTTATCATTATCGTTCATCATCATTATCATCATCAGAATGTCTATTGGAAGGTGAGAAAACAGAGAAGAAAACTTTCTCTTCCTGTGAATTTGCCAAAAGGTGGTGGTGGTCACTATTATTAGTAAGAGTGGATGAAGCTCTTCTAAGTATATACCTGTAGATAATAGGACAGCAGTTGAGAAAAGGCATTTGGCTTTGATGGTCGAGGCGGATTTGGAGCAAACAACTGGACAAATAACTAAATATACACACACACACATATACATATATACATATATATATATACACACACACACACACAGACACACACACACACACACACACCCCCACACCCCCACACACACACACACACACATATATATTTATATATATATATATATATATATATATATATAGAGAGAGAGAGAGAGAGAAGATAAGATAAGAAATGGAGAAATAATTAACAATGAGAAGTGGATCACTGGTGTTTAAAAGTCATTATTTAATTGAATTCAGAACGTTTACAGCTGTTTCTGTTTATCAAATTGAAGTAAATTTACATTTACCTCGTTACATTTAATAAACATCTTCATAGCAAAGATAAGTCCACTATTTAGGATTGTAGGGTTGATTAATGAGTAATAATTTTGAATGTCAATTTGCAAAAATTTATGATTATCCTTATATTTTATGTTAGAGAACCATTCAATTGAGTCCTGGGTATTTGTCCATAGTTCCAGTTTAATTTTCTTCTTTGCACTGGCTCCTGATAGACTTTTATTTATCCTATTGTCACCTGCACTCGACGTATATGGTGTCTCTGCACACCATTGCCAGGGGATAACACAGGTAAAGGATACTGATAGTATATACCTATTTATATATATATATATATATGTATATATATGTATATATATATATATGTATATATATATATATGATAAAATGAATTCAAAATCGAATAAAATGTGTTTTCAAGCTTTTATTTTAGTGTTCTATCATTGTCTCAATCAAATATTCTAAATCACACACAGTATTTTCTGGTTCGTTTTCAATAAATCTCTGTTACTTTGATTGTATTGCTTGTTTTGTGTTTCAGAGGTATTAATATCTATGTTCTGTAAAATAATTCTGAGTGGAAAATCCCTTTATTGTGAGAAATTAATGAAGTACTTATGTGCCCCAATAGACTTGCACTTTGTACCATTTCTAACAATTCATTGACTACAGGAATTCTACTGTCTCTAAGATAATTTCAGCTTCTGTGTGTATGTGTGTGTGCGTGTGTTTGTATGAAAATTTTGTTTCTTTTAGCATTGTTATACAAACATGCACATGTGTGTGTGTGTGTGTGTGTGTGTGTGTGTGTGTGCATGTGTGTGTGTGCATGTGTGTGTGTGTGTGACATGAACAACGGAGCTAGCTAAGTGATATGTCAAGATGAATTACTTACTAATTATTCATAATGTCTATTTACTAATGATTTACCAAGTGTAAAATTATCAGCCATCTAAATTATCAATTATCTCAGAATGTCTAGAGTCTGTGGTGCCAGAATAAGCAGTCATATTATATCTACCCTCATACCCCTCCATCAGTTTTGACAATGGAAACCCAGTAGCCATAAGTTTATCTTGATAATTTCCTTTGGTGTTTGCACATCCCACTCTATCTAAATCTTAGAGACTATCTCATTTCAAGCCACCTCAGACTGTTATTGTTTGCTCAATCTCTCTATCTATGTAGTTAGAAAACCTTTCTTTCTTGTAATCTTAAACTGTCACTGTGAACTTTTAGCAAACTGCACTCCTTATGACATAGGAAAACTAAGTTTCTCAACAACAGTAAACTCATCCTCCTTTGAAAATTCATCACTCCAAACAAATATTCTCCATTGCGCAATAACCTCCATCTACTCTGTGAAATCCATCAGTATGGCCCCAACATGTCAGCTGATGTCACTGGCTGTAATAAGGCCAATCTAAAAAGTATTTTGTAAAATAGGTCCTGTTTACTAGCCAACCCAGACTAGAGCATAGGCAGAGATAAATGTTACTGTTTATTTATCTAAGACTAGTCTTAACTATCAGCCTACACACTCTGATATACCTCAATTACTCCATCTATCCATCTTTCTACATATATATATAAATGAATATTCAGTGTTGCTGAAGAGGTCACAGATGTGTGACAAAAGATTTCCGGATGATGGACATGATTTGAAATAATAAAATAAGAACTGTAATAAACAAGTGAAGAAAAAAATATATAGCACGTGTATTATTTGGTCAAAAAAAAAAAAATGGCCATCCCGAAATACAGCATATATATATATATATATATATATATATATATATATATATATATATACACACACACATACATACATATATATAAATGCATGTGTGTGTGTGTGTGTGAATGCATGTGTTTATGTATTATTTATATTTCCACTTTCAAAAAAGACTGAGCTACAAAAGTTGTTGGTTTTATCATTTCCATTCTCAACAAATTGTTTGCTGCCTTTGTAGTTTTGAAGACACTTCGAATAAAGGATCTCTTATTTCAAAAAACAGTAAAGTGTAAGCAAAATAAAGTGTATTTACCTATTACATGCCAACATGGAAGGATAGAAGTAGATGAATGCGTCTACATACATAATACATGATGGTTGTTGTCTCTCGCATTCTGAGAAAAATGGTTTTACAATTTCTTGCTGAAGAATCTACACAAATGATTTGTTCATAGGGATTAAACCAGCATTGCCTGGACAGGTACATGGTGTACCATACATCAGGTTTGAAGCAACATCAAAGCAATGTAAGATGATGTGTTTTTCTCAAAAACACAATGGACTACCTGGTCCAGGAATTGAAATCACGATCTTCTGATCATGAGTACAACACACTATCCACTTGGTTATGTGCCCCCATCCATTATATATATATATATATATATATATATATATATATATATATATATATATATATATATATATATATATATATATATATATATATATATATATATATATATATATATGTATATATACATATATATATATATAATATACTTGAAACTAGATATATATCATATATATAAATATATGTATGTATGTATGTATGTATGTATGTGTGTATATATATGCAATACAATTTGTTGATTACGTTGCATTTACATAACCATGAACAGAACACTTTAAACATTTTGTGTGTGAAGTGCAACTAATTCCATGCTTTGTTGTTATATATATATATATGTTTTTTTTCATTGATTTCACACCATTTCGTATGAGATATAACCTTTTAGTTTGCTTATTTTTTTCTTAATTTCTTTCTAGAATTTTCTTTAATGCTTTCCAAAGTCTTATCTGAGAATTTAAAAAAAATTAAAATAAAAATAAAACAGAATAAATAAAAAAATATAAACTAAAGAGAAAAAAGTGCAACAAAGAAAAATCAATAATTGAAAAAAATATAAATTTAAAGATCTTTTTTTTTTAATCAAAATATATTTTGTGTTTAACTGAAATTACATCATATATATCTTCACAAAGTTAGACTTTACATGTATCTCTGCTTAATCTCTCATTCATACATGCATACACATTTACTTATACACCTGCCCACACTTATGAACACATACACATACATACACAGAGCTAAATAATCACTCATATATATGTGTGTGTGTATACATGCATATGTGTGTGTGTTTATGAATGTGCATATATATATGTATATGTTTGTATGTGTATATGGATATATATATATACATATATATACATGTATATATGCATACACATATATATGTATATATATATATATATATATATATATATATATATATATATATATATATATGTATATATATATATATATATATATATATATGTATATATATATATATATATGCATATATATGTTATACATATATATATATATACATGTATGTATATTTATGTACACATATATGTGTATATATACGTATACATATATATGTATATGCATATATATATATGTATATATATTTACCTTTATATGTATGTATATACATGTACCTATATATATGTATGCGTACAATGCACACACATTATATTATACATGTACACACATACGCAGGACCATATAATCTCTCTCTCTCTCTCTGTCTCTGTCTCTCTCATGAACACTTTTATATGCTTGCATATATGCATAAATACCCATGATCAAATCATTACACACAATCTCATTCACATATACTTGCATACATACACACGTACATACATATACACATGCACACACACAACACACACACAATCAGGGAATTAAACCATGTTTTTACCATTCGCTTCTTTTGTAATTTCCAAGTTTGCTTCTTTTTTTTTTTTAACTTCAGATTTCATTGCATTATTTTTCTTCTCAATTTTCGATATTCATTTTATTATTTCAGTGCATAAAATAATTTTTGTAAGATCAAAGAAATATGTAATATATACTTTATTAAAACACTCCTTTAAATGAGAAGAAAATATAAAAAGTTACGTTGCTTTCTCAAATCTGTCATTTTTTTTTTACGCAAAAACATTGATTTTTATGTAAATTTCAATTTATACATGAATATGTTTATATATGTGTGTGTGTGTACATATTTGTGTGTATGCATATATGTGTGTCTGTGTGTCTGTGTATGTAGTATAAACAACTTGCTTAGACACTACATTTTTTTTTTTATTTTGTCATGTAAAATGATAAAATACTTGATATGAACTTGCAGAGTCTTGAGAGTATGGTAAATATATTTTGTGCCTGTACACTGGTTTCATGCTATTTGCCAGGAATTTGGACATATTGATCTTCAGTAAACTTTAGTAGTTCCTGAAGAAGTACCAAATATTCTTGCATTCTTTTTCTCTGCCACTGCAGAAAAGTCTTAAATTCTTTGATAATAGCATAAAATTATTGAACAGAGTGCAAGAACAAAATGCCATCATCATTATTTCAAATCTGTTTCTCTATGCATTCACTGTTTGGATGTGTCTTCTCCAGCTCAGCATATTTCCTGCTACCTTTGTCATTTGCTGCATGAAGTTCTGCCTCTTAAGATCAATCTTCTCTACGTCTTCCAAAGCCTTCCTTGGTCTATTTGTTTTCCAGGATCCTTCCACTTTGGATTACATTGTACTTCTTTACTCTACAGAAGTATTAGCGCCAAGAGCTTTTTTTTTTTGCACAATCTTATTCTGGTTTCTTTGTTTTTGGAAGAACCCTCCCACTGTTAACTTGTCATTTAAAGTAACAGAAGTTCTACAAAACCATCTGAACGGCTGAAAGAATTAATTTCATTGATGTACCTACGGCTAACCATACCTATGAATTTGCTACTTACAAAGTCTAACTTTTCTGTTAGCTTGCATGTAATTTCATAGTTGGAAACTATGTGGAGGGACCATAAGGTAGTAGACTTAGCCTGACACACTATTCAAACTTTAATTTGTCCAATATATCATGTATGACACACACAATATATTCCTGACATCCATGCATCGAATATAATACATATTCCTGTTTTTTTTTCAACCATTATAGTAAGGAAAGCTTTAGATTACTCAGAACGTATGAAACAAGGCCTAGCTTAAAATATGAAAACAAGCATGGATGCTAAGGACAAATTTATGAAAATGCTTTAGACAGGCAAAGGGTTTACACCAACACTACCACCACTACTTGGTTATTGGGTATCTTTAATTGATTCCAATCTTGCAAACATTTGGGACATGCATTTGAGGACAAATTCTCCTCTTCTCCAGTTTTAGAGGTTTTTGAAAGGGTTATGTGTACTGCGTTACTCCATCTGACTTATATATACACACATACATGTGTGTGTGTGCATGCGCGCATGTGTGTGTGTATATGCATATTTATGGATATATTTATATATGGATATATTCTATCTATATTCTATCTATAGATAGAATGATGCAAACAAGAAAAATAGGGCTCAAAATCAAAAGTGCCAATGCATGAAATTGCCAGCCTTTGAGTCACTCTGTTGCTTCTGCTAAATACAAATAAAGGTACATAGACATACACATATTTATATTTACATGTATATGTGTATGTGTGTTTATGTATATATTATGAAAGAGATAGAGAGAAAGGGAGAGAAAGAAAGAAAGAAAGAAAGAATGAGAGAGAGAGAGAGCAGTTTTATGATCAAAAAATGGTTCAAATAGTATCATCCTGTCTTTGTTCAATTTGTTCAATTATCCTTGATATTGCCTCTATCTTAAAAAAACAAAAAGGAAATCTTGATATCTTGTAGATGTTTCAATCCCCTCACATACAAAATCTGTGACCTTCTCTGCTAACATGTGAAATTATCCATTTTAGCATCGCTGAAATCTGTGCATCTAGATTTACTTGCGTAATCACGCTGGAGATATTACCAATTAGTTCTTAAGCCTTCGTCTTTTATTTGTTAATTTTATGTACATCATAAAAGAAATATCGAAATATTTCAGAGACATGTGGATGATGGAATAAAAATAGAAGAGTTTTTTTTTTTTTTTGTTTTCTTATGATATAAAACGTAAAAGAGCAACGCAATGAGATATATCAACTGACTCCAATAACCAATATTTTTCCCAATAACTATTATTTCATCAAGACGACATGGGAGCTCTTATTGTCAATGCTTGTCCGACCTGCTAAAAGTATCAGCCATGTCATTCAGACAACACTCTAGTCTTTGTAAAGACTGGCAGAATACATTTAGCAATGTAATAAAGTAAAAAGAGCTGATCATATGTCTAATGTTTTTTTGTTTTTGGTGGGGAGGGGGGGGTTATTTTTTATTTTATTTGCTTTGTTTTTATTTGGTGGATGATCTTGGGGTTAAACAAGAATGACTGCCAATAGTTATACAGAATGTAGTGAAAATATAATAAGCTCCAGCATGTTTACATGATTAAGAAGTTTTACAAACAAACATGCAGTTTTAGGTTCCATCTCACTGCGTTGTACCTTAGGAAAGTGTTTTCTGCTGTAGTCACACGTTGACCAATGCCTTGAGTGTGAATTTGGTAGAAGGAAACTGTGAAGAAGCCTATCATGTGTGTGTGTGTGTGTGTGTGTGTGTGTTACATGCCTTGAGTTCATGTGCTCCTTATCAACAAGGGTCACAGTCATGCAAACAGTGTCCGTAATTTCCAATCTTCAGGGAAACCATGTCTAGCCTTAGGGGAACATTACCTTGAAAATAGGTGAAGGTTTGTAACAGGAAGGGCATTCAGCTGTAGAAAATCTGCTTCAGTAAATTTTATCCAATCCATGCAAGCATGGAAAAGTGGATGTTAAAACGATAATGATAATAATGACAACAACGATGACAATGTGTGCATGCTTATGTTTGCGCATGTATTTGTGTTTATTCATTGTCTGCCAGACAATTGGAATTAGTTTGTTTGCACATTCAGCACTTTGCAGTTCAGTGAAATAAACTGACAGAATAAGAATCAACTGTAAAAATGAAAGAAAAATATAGGTGCCAGGTTCAATTTATTCAATTAAACCTTTCGAGACATTGTCTAGCATAGCAATAGTCGAATAAATAACTCAAGAAGAACAATGTGTACCTTTTATTTTGAAAATAAGTGAAAATAGAAAAGGTTATATTTTCTAAAGATGTGCTCATACTATGAGGATGAATTGTAAACATTATTTACCTAAGGAAAGGCAATGAGCTGGCAGATTCATTTAGCATGCCAGGCAAAATGCTTAGCGATATTTCATCTGTCTTCATATTCTGAGTTCAAATTCTGCCATGGTTGACTTTGTCCTTCCTTCTTTAGACTTTGATAAAATAAGTATCAATTGAGTATTGGGGTTGATGTAATTGACTATCTTCTTCCCCAAATTTCAGGCTTTGTGCCAATAGTAGAAAGAATTATTTACCTACTTATGTTTTCCCTCTCTTTTAATCTGCTTATTCTAAACTATTATAACCATTGTGAGTCTGTGCAAATTCTTAATATTGGTTTCAAATTTTGGCACAATTTAGCGGGGTGGGGTAAATTGATTACATCGACACCAGTACAAACTGGTACTTATTTTATTGACCCCCAAAAAGGATGAAAGGCAAAGCTGACCTTGGCAGAATTTGAACTCAGAAAGTAAAAGATGGATGAAATGCCACTAAGCTGTTGGCTTGGAAATTGTTAATATTGAAAATATCATTAGTAATAACAATAACAGAAATGGCAACAACATTTGACGATCAACAAATGCTGTTGTTATTGGTATTATTGCTGTTATTGTTGTTATTAAATTCCATTGCCCTGATAAATGAATGTGGTTTAATCAAGTGAAAATAAAGTATTAATTGCTCTCCATAATTGCAGTCCAGTCAATCCATTTTCATTATCAAACTACTGTTACTGCCTTATGCTATATGTTCTGGCTCTCTGTGCTCTGGGTTCAAATCCCACTGTGGTTGAGTTACCTTTTCATGAATTAAGTACCAGTCAAGTACTAGAGTTGTTTACCTCCCCTTTCTGTTCTCCACCACCTCTCTTTTTAAAGTCAGCTATGATGAAAGGTCAGAAAAGAAGGTTTCATATTGTGAGCCACACCAATCCCTCCTTTCACGACCACCACTATGTGGACTCACCATGAAACAGTGGTATAATAAGGGTTTACATTTACAGCAGTTAGTGGTGCTGCAGAGATAATTTTGGTGCTACCATGTTAATCAATAAATATGAAAAGCTAAAGGAAATTTTATGCAACTTCACTCCTGTAACCAAAGTACAATTGCATTCCCACTTTCATCTTCTCCACAACTCTATGCCTTTGCTAATGAAGGACAAATTTGAGAAAGTCTTGTTAAGGTCATGAGTATTACCTATCCTCTTCTGAAAATAAAAAAAAGAATATTGTCATTTTTCCATTAAAGATTTTACTGAAGGAGATTTTCTTGCTATATTGAGCAATTGAAGAGAATGAATAGGAGTGTTTTCATTGGTTCATCTTCAAACATTTAATGTTTAATAAAACTCATGCTTTTATTTATTACAAACAAATTTAAGAGAACGTTCTGACTAACAAGTGTAAGATCCTTTCTCTTTTTTCCTCTCATTTAAAAAAAAATCTTTTTGTCTTCTTTCCTTTTTCAAAGTAATGGTTATTTTTACTTCATATGATTTGAAAGTTAAATTTTCTGTCTTAATGAGGTTGTGATAATTAAGGATCAATTGATTGTAAACACAAATGAAACAAGTTTCTTTATGTTTAGCAAGAGGTGATGATATAATTTTGTTGCTAAAAGAAGTGTCAGAGAGAGAATGTGTGCATGCATGTGTGTGTGTGTGTGTGTGTGTGGCTGGCTGGGATAGGGGTGGGGGTGGGGGTAAATGACAGAGAATTTATAAGGAAGAGAATAAGAGGAAAATGAAAGAAAAAAACAAGGTAGAAAGAAAAGCAGAGGGAGAAAGTAAAAGGAAAAGAGGGAAGAAAAGAAAAAAGAATATAAATTTAAAAAAGAAAATTTACTGCTGCATCAAAATTCCTCACATAATGCCATCCAACTTGAAGGAAATTACATCCGAACTCACCACCCCCGCCCCCTTACCACCAGTCTCTAGTTCTTGCATTCTCTTTCTCTGCCTTTCCTTTATTTGTCTCATCTTGTCTTTTACAGAGAAAACCCTCCCTGCTATTGAGAACTAAGCCAATCCTAGCCTCACCTATACTATTCCTAACTTCCTTGATTGTCTTTCCCTCTCTCTCTCTCTCCCTCCCCCTCTCTCTCTCCCTCAATTTTTTTTCCTCTCCCTTTTATCGGATCTCTTCCAATTATACTCTCTTCCTCACCTTTATTCTTTGTTTCATTCCTTTCCTTCTTTTTCTTCTCCCCATCCCATCCCTCTCATCCCCCACCTCCAAACATTATCAGTCAACATTCTCCCCAGAGTCTCCTTTATTTTGATGTATTTCTTTGACTGCTAACAAGGATTTATCTATTTACTTTTTCTTTTGCATTTATTTTTTTTTTAGCTTTAGTTTTCTTTTTTTTCTTTTGAAATTCTATTTGTTTTTTCTTTTAGTGGGGGGTTTCTATTTTTATATCACTTTTTTGTTTATTTTTATTTCACTTAGCTTCTATTCTTAGGACATTTTTTAGTTCCTTTTGGTTCCCACCTCCCCCACATTTCTTATTTCTCTTTCTCCCCTGTCCCACCTCTCACTCTATTTTTCATTCCCTCTAGCTAACGCCACCATCACCCTATGATTTTTAGTACCCAGTTAGTACCCACCTATTTATTCAATCCCCCCACCCCACCTTTCCTAATGTCAGTATCTTTTCTGCATGCAGGAAACAAATTAGTAATGTTCCACCATTTTTTTTCTTTCCTGACTCTCCTGCACCAAACACTTGCTTCCCTGTATATTATTGTTGTCACTGTTGTTATTGTTGTCGTTACTGCTGTTTATTTTCCCCCTCTCATTTCTTCAGTTCTTTATAACATCAGCTAGGATGTTATAAACCACGGAATTAAAATAGAAACATTTGTAAGAAAGAAAAGTAAGAGAAGGAAAATAAAATTGGAAGTGAAACAGAAGAGAAAGCAAAAGATATGAAGATGCTATTATATTAAATCTAAAGATCACTTAGTCTTTTACTTATTTGTGTTGCTTATCTTATCTGAATTTCTAAATGCTTATCTCTATGTAAAAGCAGAGGTCAGCTTGATCCAAACGATAAAGCAAGAAACTTCATCCTGTGATCTGACTTTTGTGTCAGCATACAAACTCCCACAATGCAATATAGCCAAACAATGCATCTAAAACATGGTCTGATAGTGTTTATGTGTTATGTGCTATGCTACACAGTATAAACTGTAAAATCAGTTGTACAACAAATGACTTACATGTGTGAAACCTCTCTAGAGACCTTTAGCCCCTAATCTGTTGAGCCTGACCTGTACTTCTTGAGCAATAGTAACTATTTAGAATTCAACAATCATCAAACGATTCTATTGTATGCAAAATCTTTTATTTCCGTCTTGAAAAGAATTCACAAGTAGATTATCACATATATCCTTTAGAATAATGAAGTTATTGCCTACTTCTTGATATCTTATTCGTAAAATGGAACTGAATTGTTGTGATGTTTAAAGGAATATTGATTTCTTTCCTTAGACCTGATATTTGTGTGAGGAGGGATATATTGGGATATAGACGAATGATTTGACCCAAATATATTATCAATACATATTTTATCAACACCAGAAGGATGAAAGCAAACTGCTGATCTGAGTAGAAATTAAATTCGAAAGGTAGAGGGTTATGGTTAGCTATTGATTTTTAGTATTGTCTCAAGGCTCACAAATTTAGTAAGGAGGGTATAGTCATATAAATCAAACCCAAAACATTACTGGTACTTTATCTACCTTTTATTGGTCTTTGAATGATTAAAAACAAAGCTCAGCTTGAGATTTAAATAAAGAACTTAAAAAGACATAATGAATACCACAAGGTATTTTATCTCATACTCTGATGCTGTAATTTTCAATCATTTAAAAAAAATTCATAACTCATTAAATAAGGCACTAAATATGTTATGATATACCATCAGCAATTTAAGCACATTACAAAATAAACATTTCAATGGCTCTGACGAAGCTATAGAATGTTGCACATGCATTCACCTCTGAGTGCACTGCTTCTTGTAGCAGCAACAGCTAAGTGTGAGCTAATAAAGCTAAATTCCTGTACCCTTGTTATTCATTATGTAGTATAGGTGTAGGTATGGCTGTGTGATAAGAAGCTAGCTTCCCAACCACATGGTTCTGGGTTCAGTCCCACTTTGCACAAGTGTCTTCTGCTAAAGCCTCAGGCCAATCAAAGCGTTAGTGAATGGATTTGGTAGAGAGAAATTGTAAGAAGCCCGTTGTATATATGTGTCTGTGTGTGTGCTTTTTGTCTGTGTTTGTCCTCCATCATTGCTTGACAACTGATGTTGGTGTGTTTACGTCCTTGTAACCTAGCATTTTGGCAAAAGAGACTGATAGAATAAGTACCAGTCTTTAAAAATTAGGTATTGGTGCTGATTTGTTCAACTAAAATTCTTCAAGTCAGTGTTCCAGCATAGCTGTAGTCTAATTACAAAAACAAGCAAAAGATAAAAGATATATATACATACATACATAAATACCTACCCCCCCCCCCACACACACACAGACTATGACTGGCTAGAAATAACAACCAAATATTGTAATCCCTGATATGCGTACACAGGTGTAGGTATGGCTGCGTGGTAAGAAGCTTGCTTCCAAACCACATAGTTCCGGATTCAGTCTCACTGAGTGACAACTTGGGCAAGTGTCTTCTACTATAGCCTCGAGCAGACCAACATCTTATGAGTGAATCTGGTTGGCAGCAATTGAAAGAAGCCCTTCGCATACATATATGTATATATATGTGTGTGTGTGTCTGTCTGTCATTGTCCCCCGACCATCACTTGACAATCAATGTTGGTGTGTTTATGTCCCTGTGACTTAGCAGTTTGGCAAAATATACTGATAGTATAAGCACTAGGCTAGCAAAGAATAGGCCCTGGGGTTGATTTCCTCATCTAAAGGCAGTACTCCAGCATGGCTGCAGTCAAATGACTGATATAAGTAAAAGAATAAAAGAATATATATATACGTGTGTGTGTATACATACATACAGCACTAGGGTCAGTGTAATTGACTGACCCCTTCCCTCAAAATTGTTGACATTGTGCCAAAATTTAAAGCAGTTTTAATTGTTGTTATCATTATTTTGCCTGAAATGATGCAAGACAATGCACCAATCTACAACAGTATATATATGTAAAAAAATTAACATAATACACACCCACAAATGCACATATGTACATGCACACACACATACACACACGCATATATGACAAGCTTCTGCACAGTTTCTCTCTCTCTCCTCTCTCTTTCTCTCTCTAAACATCCATCCAAATGGTGTTCATGATGATATTAATTTCAGTGTAATTGAAAATTCTTAACCTTGACTTTTAGCAAGAAACCAGCATCTGATTCCATCTTATGATAAAATGTGTTGAAACTAATATCATCCAAGTACAGCTGAAAAGATTCTCCTCCAAAGATTTATATTAATGTTCAAAATTGCACACCTGTTCATTTCATTCTACTTCAGCATACAGAAGAAGAAGAATGCAAAATTAAAAAGCTTTTTCACTTCTATTCTATTAAACCGTATTCCATAGAGATTTCATAAGTACTGTTGCTTGTAAATTAGCTTTCCATATTAATATTCTTAGCAGATATTTGCTAATGTCTACTGAATGTTATTTCTTGATTCAAATATTTGATATCTTGCTAACTTTGTGATTTAGCAACGTTTTTTTTTTTTTTTTTTTTTTTTTTCCTTTTTGCCGTATGTGTCTGTAGCGCTTAATTTTGAACTCCAGAATTAAGTTACTCTGACTAGGTGTTTTATTTTCTATTTTCTTGTTTCAATAACTTTGTGCAGTAGATAGAATTTTCTTTAGTTTATATACAATTTTTTTTTTTTGTTTTATCTGTGAATAATAATAACCACAAGAACAAGAAGAAAACTGCACGTGGCAGATAAGAAGTTGATTACATTATTTTTGGCATTGATAAGCTTTGATCACTGTGATCACTGACTTCAGAAAGACAGCCAGCTTGTCTTTAAAAGGAACCGAAAAAAAAAAAAACAAAAGGGAAAAAAAAAAGAAAGAAGAATCCAACAACTTTTGGGATTATTTAACATAAAAATACTCTAGCAATAAGCCTTAGAATATTTTTCATGGTAACAGTTTTAAGCATGCTTTATAGTTTTGATCAAAGCTCAGACATAAAATTGATCTAAAGACATGGTACAGATGAAATAATTTTAATGTTATTTGCCTGAAACTTCTAAAAATATCTAAGATGTTATTGCCTTCTATAGGTAGGGTAAAATTCTTTTATATATCATTGTTTGCTAGTTGCTTTTTTGTTCTTAATTTTTTTTTTTTTTTGAGTCATAGATGTGATAGCAAAGAAAGCTAAAGCATTGATATTATAATCTTTAAAAAGTAAGAGATTGCTTACTTATTTGAAGGTATCAGTCGCTTTGCATGATATTCCTTATTCAGATGAATGCTCGATTTGTTTACATCATATAGTCGAGTTGTCAAACACCGATGTCATTCCTCAAGGAGCTGTTCTACCTGATTGTTTCTTTAATTGGCGCCTTTCCTTCACATTTGTTTCAATTTTGTAGTTCAATAAAGACATACAGAAACTGACTAATGCTGAATAAACAAGAAAACTTTCTAAGTATACATCCATAGACATGTACACACATGCACACACACATGCACACATGTATGTCATCATCATCATAATCATCATTTCTTATCCAT
>NC_142931.1:68522591-68570091 GCF_046866305.1 Octopus bimaculoides | reverse complement strand
TAAGCAAGCTTCTTACCACACAGCTGTGCCTTTCATCATCATGATCTTTTTAATGTCTGCTTTTCCAAGGCAAGTTTTCTAGGTTCAAGATGTCCTTCCTGTCAACATGTCAACAACCTTCTCCTGTTTGCCAAGGAAGGAATTAAATCCCCAATGTCAGACATGTTTCCACAGAAGATTGGAAATGAATGACATCTCTTATATTACAATAAGAAATGTGGTGGAAAACTAACTCAGGGACTCTACTCTCTGAGACCCCTTTTGGAGCCCCTCTACTATTGTAGAAGACAATTGCTTTAGATGCAAGGCAGTGGGACTGAAGTATCATTTGGTGTCTAGGATGTTTTTCAATAGCAATGATATCTATGCACATGTACTAATGCTAGTAGATTTCGATTGCCATTTAGTAAAAGAGATATTAATTATTTGCATTCTTATCTATCAATTTATCTTTAATTTTATTCTTAAAATTTTGAAATATGCACACTCACCATCAAAGTCAAACTGCAAATAATTTTTCTTTGAATTTCTTTCATTTTCTCCCTTTCTCTTTCTTTCCTTCTGAATTCGTTTCTTTCTTTCTTCTCTTCCCCTCTCTCTCTGTATTTCCAACTATCAATTTATTTTGTTCTCTCCCTCTCTCTCTCTCTCACTCACTGTTTTTCTCACTTTTATACCCATCTATCTATCTATCTATCTATCTATCTATCTATCTATCTATCTATCTATCTACCTATCTATCTATCTATCTATCTATCTATCTATCTATCTATCTATCTATCTATCTATCTATCTATCTATCTTATCTGTCTCTCTATCTATCTATCTTATCTATCTCTCTATATATCTATCTTATCTATCTCTCTATCTATCTATCTATTTTTCTTCTCCACACCCTCTCTCTCGAAGCAGTTTTTAATTTAAATTTGCCTTTTTCTCCTTGAAGCTTATTTTCCCCCTTCTCTTCCAGCACGTGTTTTTATTATCGTTGTGGGTTTCTTTTTTCCTTTCTTCTAATCTGTTTATATTTTTGTAACTAAATAAATAAATAAAAATTAGAATTAACAAAATATTCATTTTCTATATACTTTTTCACTTTTTACTTTTAATTTTGACTTCTAAAGATACTATGAAAGATTTTCCTGCTCTTGTAAAAGACAAACAAATTCTTTTATTTTATATTTTTATTTTATATTTTTTATATTTTTATATATTTATATAATATATATTTTTTTGTGGTGATGGCAATCATGATGGAAGTGGGGGGGGATGAGTAAACGAATAAAAAAAGAGTAATAAAAATATAAAAAGAAATAAATACTTTCACTTGAGCAATGCAATTTTATGAGAACAGTTAAATTGAATAACACTCAATTCAAATGATTTCCTTTCTGTAAAACCAAGACTACTGAACGATTTTCCAATTCCATTGAAATTTGTGGGATTTGATTTTGTAGTTTGCCTCATTTAGTTCACCAAGGTAAATTTCATATCCATTCTTTCGAGTCATATATGGTTTCTATTTTTAAATGTTCCTTACAGCAGTTAAATACAGTTGTAGCACATTTCAATAATAAAAAGTTGATATAAAAGCATTACTGGTTGGAATTTTTTTAATTTTTTTTTTATCATCTTAGACATAAATAGACAGAAATCTAAATTGAGTGGAGTTCTTAGATATAGCTTCTTTTCACAAACCATCTTGTTCTGCATTTGATCTTGCTCTAAATATGCTTCACCTTTATTCATTGAGTACCTTTTACTAACAAACATAGTATCTAGTCAGTTGATCAAAGTATTGTGAGAAAAATAACAATTTAGCAGATGTATATACTGCATATAAATATATATGGTCAACACATATATGGATGTACTCACATATAAAGTTCATGTACAAAGAGTGTGTGCGTGTGTGTGTGTGTGTGTGTGTGTGTATACATATATACTCTCTCTCTTTTACTCTTTTACTTGTTTCAGTCTTTTTGATTGGGGCCATGCTGGAGCACCACTTTTAGTCAAGCAAATCGGCTCCAGGACTTATTCTTTGGAAGCCTAGTACTTATTGTATCGGTCTCTTTTGCCGAACCGCTAAGTTACAAGAACATAAACACACCAGCATCGGTTGTCAAGCGATGTTGGGGGGACAAACACAGACACACAAACACACATACACACACACACACACACACACACACACACACACACACACACACACACATATATATATATATATATATATATATATATATATATATATATATATATACATATATATACGATGGGCTTCTTTCAGTTTCCGTCTACCAAATCTACTCACAAGGCTTTGATCGGCCCGAGGCTATAGTAAAAGACACTTGCTCAGGATGCCACGCAGTGGGACTGAACCCGGAACCATGTGGTCGGTAAGCAATCTACTTACCACACAGCCACTCCCCTCAAAATGTAAAACTATATATACAAAGAGAGAGAGAGAGAGAGAGAGAGAGAGAGAGAGAGAGAGAGAGGTATGTTGGTGCAAACAGGAAAAGTAGAAATCAAAACACGAGTATAAGTATATTTTTATCAAAATTGAGCTGAAATCACAGTGTGACTGAAACTATCAAACTTTGAGTCACTCTTTTACTTCTGTTCATTATTAATAAAAATCTGTCTGTCTATCTATCTATCTATCTATCTATCTATCTATCTATCTATCTAAATATATATATATATATATATATATATATATATATATATATATATATATATATATATATGTATATATATACATACATGAATACATACATACATACATACATACATACATACATACATACATAGATATACATACATATATATATATATATTGTACAAGCATTATTTTCTTTGTTCTGATTCTGCAGTATATCACTTATTCTTGTTCTGCCTCTCCTTCTCCTCCTCCTTTTGTCTCCACTTTCTCCTTCCACTGTATATCCTCACAAACACTTTAACTTTGATTTAATATGATTGTAAAAATACATACATTACAACATATGTTTTATTACTCTTCAAGTTTTATAATTATATGACTACAAACAATTGTATTCATCCAATCAAAATACTTCATACAATTTTTTTCTGTGCTCCCTGCTCCTTCCTTTGTTTATCCTTCCCAACAATTCACAATTAAAGCAGTGATTAGATCGTATATATATATAAATGGCCCAAATCACATTAAATGGTTTGAGAGATTAACAGTTATACAATCTGACACAGAGTAAAACAGCTGATACAGAGCAAAACTTTGAAGTTACTGTCAGTGTTTTACTTGTAAAACATAGTTGATACTCTGCTTCTTGCATGGTCTCTTTGTTAATGTTTTGACTGTTCTTATGAATGACTACATGTAAAAAATACACATTCATTCATTCATTCATACATTCATTAATTGGTTTATATATATTTCTCTCTCTCTCTCTCTCTCTATATATATATATATTTAGCAGATGGTTTGCTATATCTGGTCAGAGAGTGTTCATTGGTTTTGTACCTCTAAGGCACTTAGCTGCATAGCTGACTTGTTAGACTCAAATGGCCAGTGGCACATAATCTCTCTACAACTGGAGCTCCAGTTGTAGAGAGCCTATGCAGCTAAGTGTCTTGCAGGTGTGAAACCTATGGTCACTTTCTGACCAGATACCTTCCAAATATTACTACTCTAATGGTTTAGAATGTGCTTCTTTTTCAAATATATGAACTAGTCACCAATATATATATATATATATATATATATATATATATATATATATATATATTTCATCGCACATATACATATGCACTCACACATGCACATCCAGGTATATGGGCATATACATACAACTAGATACACATGCATACACACCGTAAACTGAGGTGAACACTAGTCAGCACTCATAATAACCTTCTCAACATCAACCATAACTCATATGATCAACCTAAAGACAACGTTTATAACTCAAATTATACTACCAACCAGCAGAGCAATAATTACAATAGCCACAATAGCCATCCAAAAAATAACACCAGCAACAATTCAAATAATAAACTGAGAACACCTTGTGATAATAAAGCGATAATATTGACAACCAACATACCGAGCTGAACCAATCTCGTCAGAGCTTGATGCACACAAGCCAACAAAATCAAACAGTTATGCTCATGCAGAGAGAGACCCAATTTTCCTTTGGATAACCATTGTATGACTAAGAGCATGGTTTACAAGTGCATTATAAACACTAGAAGAAGCCCCTATGTATATATTGGGGCATTGGCCTATTTTTTCAAAAATTGATACTGCAACCACATCGCCAGCTTTTGAAATATCCTTAAATGACATGTAACATCACTGGCCAATTTTATCTGGAAGCTTAAGGAAGTGAAGACCAAATACGATCTTACATGGTCCATACTTAGACCTGTGAGCCCTTACTACACTATATCCTGGAAATGCCAGTTATGCAAGAAAGATGTTAAAAATAATGAGAAAGTAATAAAGAAGATCATCAAAATATATTGGGTGGAAGTGAAAGATTAGAAAAGGTACATGAAAATGGAAGAATGGAAAGTAGGAAAGTGGGTTGTTATATAACAGGAAAGTGAGTAGTAGTATGAAAGAACAGAGGTTAAGTGATCAGACCAGGAGAAAGGATAGACACTAACACAAGATGGAGATAGAAGTGAAGAATAAGCAGGTAGAGAAAACAGAACAGAGAAAGATGTGCCAGAATAAAGGAGGAAGAAGGATAATTGGATAGTGGGGGGAAAAATATGAAAGTGAAAGTAGATAAGCTAAGAGAGGACGAGAAAGAAGTGGAGAATGGGAAAAGATTGTAGGGTGTTGTAAATAGTGTAGATGGAAGAAGAAAAGGCGGTAAGGGATCAATAGTACAGCAAGTCATCAGTTATCTACAACCTCATTAAGATATTCAATATTTCTAAAAGGTGTATAGAATATTTTTATGATTTTTTATGAATGATATACTCAGATTTATACATATATAACTATTTACAAATTATAATCAATTAAAATAATTTAATGTTTTTGTAAAATGATTATAATGATTAGATTTTAAATACAAAATTTAAAAAAACAGCTTAAGATTTAAAATGAGTTAATATGATTTCAAATGATTAAAGTAATTTAGAATGAACAATTTTTTTAGAAAGACTGTGTAGAAACATCAAATGTCAATAATGTCAGAAAATACGGAAGCCTGTAAAGATATATAATTAAGATTACTTACAAAAGAAACATTTATGTTATAAATGTGCAGGGAAATTAAAGTAGGATTGGTCAAGGGTAAATGATTGTAACCGAACTACAATTAGACAGAGACTAAGCTGATTTGGCTAGAGAACATGATGGGAACAAGAAGGATATCGATACTGTTAAGATACAGAGAAAAGATTAGCAATAAGCAAAGAATAGCAGTAAAACAAGTAAGGCAATATTGGTCTATGAGATTGGTAATAATACAAGTAATACAAGATGTGTTCATATATACATACATACATATATATATATATATATATATATATATATATATATATATATATATATATATATATATATATATATATATATATATATATATATATATGCATGTATGAATGTATGTATGTACATACATATATATATATATATATATGTATGTATGTACATATATATATTTTAGGAAGTTGATTATAGTTAATCATAGAGTGACCATCGGTTTTACACCTATTAAGCACTTAGCCATATAAGGTGACTCATCAGCCTCAAAAGTCCAAAGGTACATAACCTCTCTACAACTGGAGGAAGAAATATGCCATAGCATCTGACTGTGATATATTTCTTTCTCCAAATGTAGAACAGTGATGCATTTTCAGCCATTTGAATCTGGCAAGTCACCTATATAGCTAAGTGCATTATAGGTGTGAAACCAATGGCTACTCTATCAATAATTAACTTCTTAAAAAATACATTGCTGTTCCAATGTTTTTAGAGTATACATATAGCATTAGTTCATGTATATATACATAAATAATTATATATATATGAGAAAAGAGATGACAAAGGAACAAACAATTATCGTATGAATGTCATTAGCTTACAATTAATCATTTGTAATTCTTTACCCCTTTATCAGTGCTTTCCTTATTACTGCTGTGTACTCAACTAACATTGTTTAGAAGTATGCATATATTGAGTTCTACACCAGGTTATTAGTCTCACAATGCCTATGCGAAATATGGATGTATGTATGCATGTATATGATTCTTTTTGGGGAATTAGATATAAAAGTAAATAAAGCTATACATAATGGCATGAAAATCATGCAAATAATGGGTTAAAAAACCCTTTTGGAAAGAAAAAGTCAAAGGCTACCTAACTATGTTCAATTTTAATCAATTTTATTAAGGATTGCTCATATTCCATTATTAGTCCATTTTGGTTTTCTGGGAAAATAGCCTTTTAAATCCATTAATATTTTGTGGTTTTATTAGTCTCATCATCAAAATGACAGGATATAAATAATAGCATATTGTGTGCACACATTGCAGAAGGTCACAAAGGATCATAAGTATACTGTTATATCTGCTAAAATCACCAACTCCAAGCATTTTGGAGAGAATCACAATATATGCATGCGAGTGTGTCTATTTACATGTGTGTGTATCTCTCTCTCTCTCTCTCTCTCTATATATATATATATATATATATATATATATATATATATATATATACACACATACACATACACATATCTACATATATACATAATATATAATGTACGCATATATACACATGCATACACACATGTATTTATATTTGTATATAAACATATATATGTATTATTATTATTATTATTATTATTATTATTATTATTATTATTATTATTATTATTATTATTATTATTATTATATATCAAATTCAGGTAAAAATCTAAGCCATCTGCATATATTTCAGGAAAGAATATTTCCCTTTGAAGTTTGTTTTTTGTGTTTATATTCTCCATTTCCTACTGAAACTTGAAATCATTAGAAAATTTGCATTTTGGAAATTAATTGCTTTCTCTCAAGCTTTTTTTCCTGTCTCCCTATGTTCTTTTTTTTTTACTCAATTTTATTTTATATTACTTTTTTATTTTCTATTTATTTTGTAACATAAATACAAAGAACACAAGAAAAAGAACACGATGAAACAGCAATATATTAACCACTACAACAACATTGGCATCAGGCAAAATAATAATGATAATAAAAAAAGCTATTTAAAATACATTTCCCTTTGTTGTGCGGATTTATGCATTCTAGATATATGCTGTCGTATATGGAACTGTTTAGAGCATGTTGATGTCATAGAATGATCTTTGTATATAAATTTATTTGTAGACACACATGTATAAACAAACACACACACACACACACACACACACACACACACACACACACACACACACACACACACACATATATATACATACACACAGACACTCGTACACACACACACATATATATGTATGCAGACATACACCCGTATATATACAATTTCTTTTATTCTTTTACTTCTTGCATTCATTTGACTGTGACCATGATGAAGCACCACCTTAAAGAGTATTTTAGTCAAAGTAATCAACTTTCTTTGTAAGCATGGTACTTATGCTATTGGCTTGTTTTGCCAAACTGCTAAATTACGGGGGCCATAAACACACCAACATCGGTTGTCAAGTGATGGTGGGAGCACAAACACAAAGACACGCTTACATACCCCCACGCACACACATTCATATCAACACATATATATACACATATCGTCAATGCATCATATATCTGAAACAGGAGCACACTCTAAAATATAGAGCAGTAATATATTCATATGCAGTTAAGTCTATGTCCACTCATAGAGTGACCAATTGTTTCACATCCATATAGAACCTAGCCTCATGGATGGCTCATCCGACTCTAAAATTAAAGACTTCGTATGCAGGATGTGGTGAATAAATTGTTGTCTAAATTATTCAAAAATGAAAATAACACTAACATCTCATTTTAACAGATATATTTAGTGAAATTACATAAAAATATCTTGAAATACTAAAGAGTAAATTTATTGAATAAAATTATCATTGTCTTCAACTACAGTCTCCAGATGACTTTGGAATCTCCTGCAACTATTTGGGACAGTTTTCTTGTTTAAATTGGTGAATGCTGTGCTATAATCCTTGTCTTCATTTCCTCTTTGGTGTTGCAAGGAGTTTTGCTGGTCTCTCGTTCAACTGCACCCAACACATAATAATCAAGGGGTTTGCAGTCTGGGGAGTTAGGTGGCCAGATGTTAAGGATGATGTGGTCACAGAAATTGTCTGACAACCATGACTGGGTTCTCCTGCTTGTGTGGCATGGTGCAGAGTCCTGTTACCAGACATAGGGTCTTCCAGCAGCCATCCTTTTGACTCAGGGCAACACTGCCTCTTCCAGGCACTTGAGTGTGAGGCCATGTCGGAAGATGAATGGACACATAACATTGCCATCACTAGTGATCACTCTAAACACCATGATGTTGACTGGATGTTTGATTTTTATCACTCTTGGTACATGTCCTCAGATTGATACCCAGACACTGTGAAACGTTTGTATTGGAGCCTTCAGTGTAAATGCCAAACAGTACAGTATGTCATTTCCAAATTTCTGGCTGAGTTAATTGCGTCATGATGTTTTTTTTCTCACAGACGGTACCCAACTGACTCTACTATACTGTGTAGTTGACAAAATCAAAAAATGCACATGCACAAAATTAAAAATATGAAACGGTGACAATTTACCAATTGCACCCTGTATATATATATATATATATATATATATATATATATATATACGACAGGCTTCTTTCAGTTTCTGTCTACCAAATCCACTCACAGAGCTTTGATCGGCTTGAGACTATAGTAGAAGACACCCAATGTGTCACACAGTGGGACTAAACCCAGAACAATGTGGTAGGAAAGTAAGCTTCTAATCACACAGCCACTTCAAAATAAATCAATCTTACAGAAATAACTGAAAAGAAGTAATGTCATGAATTATCCAAAATCATGCCATTAGCCATCTTCAGTTATTTCTCTAAGTTCCTTTTCATTTGAATTATGTGAATTTTGGAAGGTATATTGTGGCCTAGAGGTGAGGGCAAGATTGTGGTTTCAGTCCCTGGATCAGGCAGTGCATTGTCTTCTTGAGAAACATGATTCATTTCTCATTGCTCTGTGATCACTTTGACATCTGACATGTGGCACTCTATGCACCAGTACAGACTATGTTGGTTTGATGTAGGGAATGAGTTTATGTATAGCAATAGCTATTGATCACTATGAACAAATCATCTGTGCAGGCTGTTCAGAAAGAAATTTAGGGATTGCTTTGCTTGAACTTGAGAGAAAACTGAGAAGATGATGCAAGTTACCTCAACCGAAAAAGTGTTTAAGTCTTTTTTTCTGTACTTAAAACTGCAATTACTAAGTGACGAACAATTTGAGACAATATGCATATAATGTGCTATATAATACTGATGTGATCTCTCAGACCAAAAAATATGAACAACTTTGACTTACTTGTAGTAACGATCAACTCATTCTTTCTCTTGCCTGGTAATCACTCATGATTTTATTCTTTGATTGTTAGTATTATCTTCCCCTACTTCTTAGAAGTTGCCTTTAGTTGGCAAGTATAGTGACATACACACACACACACACACACACACACACACACACACACACACACACACACACTCTTATATATAGTGGCTGTCATACTCACTCAGTGAGTTAACAACCATTAAAAATACATGATGAAGAGATTTATAACAATCAGTGATGACAAGAAATTGTTAGCAAATTTTAAGTCATGAACATTAGGCACATCACAACAATTACTCTCTTTTGCTAAGCTAAAAGGAAACAAGCTGAAGCAAAATATATCTCAACAATGTTAATGGTTTTTCATTTTGTACATTGGTGTAATACTCTCCCATAGACATGATTTACCAAAAGATAGTGTGGGGAAAGAAATTCAATGTCAGTCATTGATGGAAATGCGAATCAGAAACTATGGATGTATTAAGGCTGATGATGGGATAGGAATAATGGGCCTGGGTTTAGATGCTATGCTTCCTTTCCGCTCTGTTTCCTTTCCTCCTGTGAGCTGTAAAACAGAAGAACACTGTTTCCCTGCATGTTCCAAAGTATCTGTGCAACTGCAAGATAGTCAATATCGCTATGCTGGATTCCTTTGTTTCTATAACAAGATCACTCAGTGAGTAGTACTGGTGAAATGTAATTCATTACAACATATTGTATGACCCATCTAACAATAAACAAGCTATTGCAACAACCTATGCTGGTTGATGAGCATTGTTAGAAATGCTGCATTTCTATGTATATATTTATAGATATAACTTAATGCATTAATTTATTATCTGATGATCCATTCTCGTTAAGCATCTTCATTTTGGAATACCCAGTGCAGAGTTCCAAGCAGTCATGATGCTGAAACATACATATGAACTAATAATATGAACATGTATTTATCTTAAATTATCCTACATACATACATACATATTGGGATTTGAGAAGGGTTTCAATCAAGTCATCATATGTGGGCCTAAGTTTCATGGAATTTGAATATATAATCATATTTATTGAAGACTAGCAATCATATTTCGCCAAAGGAACTTGTAAAAGGTTTTGGTCTTTGATAAGTTCTTGCTCATGTCCATATATTGTGTACCTATGAATGCATATGTGTGTGTGTGTGTGTGTGTGTGTGTGTGTGTGTGTGTGTGTGTGTGTGTGTGTGTGTGTGCATGTGTGTGCGTGTGTGTATGTACATATGTGTGCATATGTATGTGTTTTGCACTGCATGACATTCTCAATATTATCTTTCAGCTGAGGAATACTAGCACACACACAAGCATACATAAACCTATGTATGTGCATGTATATATATATATATATATATATATACATACACATATATAGATAGATAGATAGATAAATAGATAGACAGATAGTTATGATATATTTATGAATATGTATACAGTGAGTGAATGAGAGTGTTATTCCTAAATATATTGCATTGTTACAAAGTTTCAAAGAAAAAAATGAAGGAAATGCTTTACAAAACAAATACATAAATGTAAAAGACAAAAACAAGAATTAAAAATCATGGAACAGATTTTGAAACTTAAAAATAAAATAAAGAGAATATGACATGAGGGACTATATTACTAAATCTAGAAGTGTGAGAGATGGACAGATAGTCAATCAAAGAGAAAGTGGCAGAGGAAATGGATGAGAAAGAAATGATGAGGAATGAAAATGATAATTTTGATGGGTATTCATTAAAAAAATTGAAGAATAAAATTATGTAAAAGGAGAAAAATAGATATATAAAAGAAAAATAGATGGATGTTGTGATATGTTGCAAACATTTCTTTCTTTCTTTCTTTTTAAAATGAAAATAAAAATTTATTTTGGTAATTTAAAAAAATATTTTTGTCAAGGTTTTAAATTCTTAAATTTTTTTTTTCTTTGCAAACCCCTTTCTCTGTTTCTTTCTTTACTCACACCCTCCCCTTCGCTCCATTTAAGCACTCTACTCTATCCCTTTTAGCACCCATTTCTCTCCTTTATCAAGAATGAGATAACTCATCCTTGCTGGCTTCTGCCCCACACCTCTTTTATCAAAAATCGAGATGAAAAAAAATTAAGAGCATTCTACTTCCATCAATCTCACTCACGTCTTTTTTTTAAACTTTCTTTTTTGAAAGAAATACTGTACAAGAAATTAAACAAAAAGATATAAATAAAAGGAGTTGATATCTCTCAGAATATTGATGCAAATTGTCAGACCACAGTGAGCATGGCATGGTCTGAATTTTGAATATATAAATAAATATATATTGATATGTATATATATATATATATATGTGCGTGTGTGTTTGTGTATCCAAATGTATGCATATATATGTATATGTGTGCGTGTATAGACACGTATATATATATTTATGTGTGTTCATATGTGTGTATACAAAAGCATACATACACACATATTCATACGATCCAAATATACATATATATTTGATCAATACAACACCCAAAACAAACAGCCATCATACAAAACAAACATCAATATAACAAAATCCATTGCCGCTTTGCCTTTTATAAGAATTGACATATGCACGAAGAACAATGGATCATACATTAAATTCCAAGAGGAGCTTTAATATGGTGAATCTGTTAATTGTAGTATAAAACTGGATATTCAACAATATATCCATCCATCCGCGCAGGAGTGGCTCTGTGGTTAGTAGCTTGCTTACCAACCACATGGTTCCGGGTTCAGTCCCACTGCATGGTACCTTGGGCAAGTGTCTTCTACTATAGCCTCGGGCCGACCAAAGCCTTGTGAGTGGATTTGGTAGACGGAAACTGAAAGAAGCCCGTCGTATATATATATATATATATATATATATATATATATGTATATATATATGTATATATATATATATGGATATATATATATGTATGTGTGTTTGTGTTTCTGTGTTTGTCTCCCCACCATCGCTTGACAACCGATGCTGGTGTGTTTACGTCCCCATAACTTAGCGGTTCGGCAAAAAGGGACCGATAGAGTAAGTTCTAGGCTTACAGAGAATAAGTCCTGGGGTCGATTTGCTCGGCTAAAGGTGGTGATCCAGCATGGCCGCTGTCAAATGACTGAAACAAGTAGAAGAGTAAAGAGTAAAAGAGATATTAATATAGGATCATCATCATCATCATCATCATTTAACGTCTGCTTTCCATGGTTTGGATGGTTTGACAGATGCTAGCCATCTGAAAAGCTATCCGGGCTCCATTTGTCTGCTTTGACATGGTTTCTATGGCTGGATGCCCTTTCTAATGCCAATCACTTTACAGAGTGTATTGGATGCTTTTTACGCTGCACCAGCATGGGTGTTTTTATGTGGCACTGGGATGGGTGTTTTTTACGTGGCACCAGCATCCACTAGCCTGCAAGATCAGAAACGCTCTGCTGGAGTGGGATGCAGGGGTCATGCCTGTGTAAAACGTTGCTAGGAAGCAGCTACAAGAGTCAAAACCGTACCCTCAGCTTCCAGCTGAATACACACATAGATACATATTTATATATGCTGTGCTTGAGAAGACCCAGCAAGTCAAGGAAAACCTTAGTCATGGCTGATGCTGGTATCACGTAACTGAACTCATGCCAGCGACATGTAAAATTCACCTTTCGGGCATTAAGCCACATGGATGCAAAGTGGCTGATGCCAGAGGCATGTAAAAAGCTCCTTTCGAGTGTTGGGCCTCATCAAGACAATGACCAAGACTTTTGACATCATGTCGTGCTTGAAAAGAACACCCATCAAGCCAAGTAAAATTGCAGTCATGACATACAGGTGTCATGCAAAAGGCACCCATGCCAGTGTAAAAACACCCATTACACACACTTGGAGTGGTTGGTGTTAGGAAGGACATCCAGCCATAGAAACTATGCCAAATCAGACTGGAGCCTGGTGTAGCCTTCCACTTTACCAGCCTTGGTCAATCCGTCCAACCCATGCCAGTATGAACAACGGACGTTAGATGATGACGATGATGATGATGGTGATGATGGTACATATATATATGTATACACACACACGCACATACACATATATACATGTTACTTAATGTTGGATGAATGAGAAAGGGGTGTTCAATACATGATGTAGAGGATACGGGTTTTTTTTATGGACTTGAAACATGAGTCTTGAGCAAGGTCATCAGAGCAGCATTAAAGACCCCTGTGCAATTCACTGCACTGGACCCTATACTAATTATATTTTTATGATGGGCCACAACACCCATGAGACACCCCAGCAACTGCTCAATGTGCCAATACCTTAAGGTGGCACTGATCATGGGACAAACTTCTAGCTTCAATTTTAATTCTATATATAAACACACACGCATATATATATATATATATATATATGATTAACACTATTATAACCATGTGATTAATATTATTATAATCATTAATATGTACATTGCTATTATCCCTTTAATAATTATAACCAGAGTTTTCACCATAGTAGTCTAATATATAGAACTAGTACTAATTCTTCAAACATCATCTTCTTTATTAGCACTGTTGTCACTGTTATTACCATCAATCACAAAAACACCCTCCTCCACTTTTATGCTGCATGTGACTTTATGTATATATGCATGTGTAAAACTAAGAAATATATGGCTGCACTTTTGATGTACAGTCTTCAAAAGCAAGCTGGAATGCCATTTTTCATTTGAGCTGAAAATATTGTCATCATCACCATCATTGTCGTCGTCATCATCACCATCATCATCTTCAACTTCATCATCATCGTCATCGACTTCATGATGATGATCATCATCATTGTCATCATTGTTGCCATCATCATCATCATTGTGTTCTTCATAATTATCGAGAAAATTATCATGTTTTTTTATTGATGATTTCCTTAATTTTTATGTATTTAATTATTCATAACACTACTGAGTTCAGTATCATATATACAACAACGTGAAAAAAGAAATGTGAGTGTATATTAACCACATCGATTTCCTGGAAGCATGGAAATCAGCAAATCAATAAATTCTTATTGATGTTTAATAATCATAAATATTCAAGTTTATTTTTAATTCAAACAGTCATAAAAGTGATCACCTCCTGCATTTCCAAGAAGATTTGTCTTAAGAGGCTTGCACTTATCCATTATTTCACAGAATTAAGTGGATGAGAAATATATGCTGCTCCCCACCACTCTACTCACTTTGATAGTAAAACAGTCTATTTTCACATAACCCTCCTCAAAGATTTAGCACTTATTCCTTACTACTAGATATGTAAACTACCTATATACAGAACAAAGTATTTTATTCTTTCTTTACATCTTCTTTTTATTTTGCATTACATTTTCAGAACATAGCTGTCATTGGTTGCATGCTTCTAACTGGGCAAATATCACTGATTCACTGCATCTATTACTATATGCTCTATGAGTCGATATTTAAATCTAATTATTGATTCTGCCCGGTGTCAACAGACTAGAAAAACTATCACTCACTGTCACATTTCACCTTAACTTTAAGTAGATACCATGAGTGAAAGATTCACTACCCAAGTCAGTGATAGTAGTGCTTTATCAACTTTTCTTGACTACACTCAAAACAAGTTACCTTTAAATAGAATGACATAGGCAATGTAAGTGGTATGACTAATCAAGTGTGGTCGTTGCCAGTGCTGCCAGACTGGCTCCTGTGCAGGTAGCATGGAAGGACAAGTTTTTAGCGTGGTAGTTGCCAGAACCACCTGACTGGCCCTCGTGCTGGTGGCATGTAAAAGCATTCACTACACTCTTGGAGTGGTTGGTGTTAGGAAGGGCATCAAGCTGTAGAAACTTTGCCAGATCAGATTGAGCCTGGTGTAGCCTCTGGCTCACCAGTCTTCAGTCAAACTATCCAACTTATGCCAAACGATCATGCTCAGATTTGTTTATCAACCTATCTCTACCCAGAGTGACAAAAAACACGAAACTGAACTTGATGACATCTGCACTCTGAATTGAAATGTCTAAAACAAAACACTGCTGGGTATTTAATTTAATGTGCTACCAGTTCAGTCACATGCCTCAGGTGTTTACTTAGATTGTTTTGCTTGGTCCAGGCTCTACAGAGTTTAATCTAAAGTGAAAAATTGGCAGAGTCATTACAGCACCTTTTAGTTATCAGATCTCTGTTCAAAAAAATTTTGAAAATGTTGAAGAATTTAGTAAAGTAACTGTCATCATTGAGCTCATATTTGAAACATAAAACCAACCTGAAACTTTGATGAAAGATTTTAATTTAGATGACTTTAAAACAGTGTTTGTATCATAGGATCAAGGATGGGTTTGGTGGGGTCGGCATCACAAGTGTTAATTGTCATGTTGGGATTCATTCCAGTTCTGTGAACTATGAATTCAAATCTGTCAATTTTAATTCTGCCTTTCACTCTTTTATGTTTGATAAAGTAAAACAGTCCTGGGTGGGGGATACAACTAGATATAACTGGATGCCTTGTAGTATTATTCTAGTTCTATGCATTCTGATTTCAGAATCCTGTGTAGACCATCACTGTAGTGTTGCAACATCTTCTGAATTAACTAATATAAAATCAAAGAAATGTACTGAACTCGAAAGAGTGTATGTCCTTATTGAGTAAAGATAATGCAGGGGTTCAATGCATACACTTGCTAATGATAATGAAGATGATGATGATATTACTGTCAGATATATTAATGTTGTGGCACATCACAAGTATGACATTATGGATGACTGAGTTGTTGAGATAATCAGCATTAATTTAAAAGGTTGGGATTTCATATACATTTATAGGAACAGAAATGAGTGTATTAGCAAGTATTTTATTACTCAATGATCCAGTCCAATTAGCTGCAATTAGGTACCACAGTGAGGTGTACACCATTATTAAAATCAGCAATCTCAGAAGCTCTGTAATTTCGTCAATAGTTCATTAGATCGCAATATTGGATTAAATTTCAACTGCCAGAAAGGCTACTTCTAAGAGAGTACGGATCCAATTTAGGAGACCATTTACCTTTTATCCCTTTAATGTCACATATTTGGAGATAAGCATAATCCCAATGGATCACAAGATTATATATTTATATTATGAAATTAAACAAAGTGGGTATCAATTCAGACATTAAATTCTTCCTGAGAGTGAAAAATACAAAAATTGATAAACTTACAAGGTCCAGCAAATATATCCCAAATTTCTGGAGGAAAAAATTATTACTTTGTAGTAAATGTGCAGGAGTGGCTATAGGCACAGGACAGGCTATAGGCACAGGAGTGACAATAGGCACAGGACTGGCTACAGGCACAGGACTGGCTTAGGCACAGGTGTGACTATAGCTGCAAGAGTGGCTATAGGTGCAGGATTGACTGTGTGGTAAGAAGCTTGCTTCCCAACCACATGGTTCTGGGTTCAGTCCTACTGCATGACATATTGTGTAAGTGCCTTCTACTATAGCCTCAGACTAACCAAAGTTTTGTGAGTGTATTTAATGGTTGGAAACTGAAAGAAGCCCATCATGTATATACATATATATGTATATAATTATGTGTGTGTGTCTTTGTGTCTGTTTGTCACCCTACCATCACTTGACAACGGATGGTGGTATGTTTACATCCCTGTAACTTAGCAGTTTGGCAAAAGATACTGATAGAATAAGTACTAGGTTTAC
This sequence comes from Octopus bimaculoides, assembly GCF_046866305.1. Classification (NCBI taxonomy): domain Eukaryota; kingdom Metazoa; phylum Mollusca; class Cephalopoda; order Octopoda; family Octopodidae; genus Octopus; species Octopus bimaculoides. The sequence continues at coordinate 68,552,765 of NC_142931.1, read as the reverse complement.
AAAAAATAAGTCCTGGAGTGGATTTTTTCAACTAAAGGCAGTGCTCCAGCATGGCCACAGTCATATGAGGGAAACAAGTAAAAGAATAAAAGAATAATGTATCATAATTTAATTTCATTCCTCACACATTCTCTCTTGCAAAAAATTAGACTTGTAAACTAAACCAAATGGCAGTATTACTGAAATTTGAAAAATAAAAAATTTTTTAGATAGAATACAGAAATCAAAAATATTAAAAAATAAAAATAAACGACCTCATCTTTAAGATCAGTGAAAAAAATATGTCCTTCTTACTGATATCATCTGTTGAAAATTTACAACGGAAAACTATTATTCTGTTAAGATTTTTAGCATATTTTCTAGTTTCCTTCTTTTCTTATAAAATCAATCGCTATTTCTTCTAACAATCAATAGTACATTCCTTCTGTCTACATGTAGACTTAGTAAATTAATCGAAATGACAGGCTGACATTCTAGATGAATTGACAAGAGGAATGATATCCATAAAGGAATCTGTTGCTGCAGCTGCTATATAGGAATTAGTCTATCATTCTGACATCTGCTGACATGTGTAGTTTACACACACACAAGCATACATTCACATATATGCATGTATGGAAGTATATATTTCAGCATGTACAGACAAAATATGTTTAATTTTTGTGTTACATAGTAAGAGACCTTAGTGTAGTAAAACAAAAAATTATGCAAATATTTTGAATTAAAAAAACTGCTTCACCTCTCATAGGATTTTGCAACAACATATGAATGATAATAAGAGTTAGAAGACAAAATTAATCAAAATTCCGAATTTTCTGGACGTGAAATAAGAATCTATTTCATAAAAAAACATCACTTATATATATATATATATATATATATATATATATATATATACATATATATATATGTGTGTGTGTGTGTGTGTGTGTGTGTGTGTGTGTGTGTGTGTGTGTGTATGTATATGTATGTATATGCATATTGATTTCAAACAGTGAAAATGAGTGCTTAACACAGCATTGGAGGATAGATTTTTTTATTTGTGAGTTGACCAGAGAACCATTGGTTTCGATATTGAGAGAGATATTGCATTTATTGTGTTTTCATCCAAGATGGAGATGAACACCAATGTCCCATGTGACAGACTTGTATGATTGTTGAGAGATATCTCTCTCAACATGAAACCAATGGTAGTCTGGTGAAACCATACATAAAATGTGTGTGTGTGTGCATGTGTGCATGCATGTAACAGAATTCTACAGCTATCACAATAATCTCCTCTTACAAAATCAGCTATCAGTTCAAAGATATAATCCTATGGAAATCGTATGGTTAAAGAAAATCTATAGTCACTGTTCATACCTCTTGACTTTATGCTATATATATATATATATATATATATATATATATATATATATATATATATATATATATATATATATATATATATATATATAATTATATATAATAATATTATTAGGGACAAAATCCAAAATTACAGGTAAAAAACTCAATTAAAATCAATTTATAAAAAATTAAATTGAGCCTTATAGATAAAGTATATATAAAATATATATAGTTTTAGGGAAAATAACCAATTTTCAAGAACTCATCGATGAAAATCCACTATCACATATAGAAAAATTAATAATTAAAAGCACAATAAATGAGTATAATATAAAGTAAAGTAAATATCATAAGATAAATATAATAAAAAGATTACACGTGTTTCATAACCAATTTTCAAATAGAAAAGAAATTTAAATCGATTAAAATCAATTGAAATTATCTAAAATAAGTTCTATTCAAAAATATAGCTACTCGTCAGATCGTAAGTAGAACAATAATTAGATATATATCTCAACCAACAATAAGTACCAAATGAATTAATATGATATACTTATTATATAAAGATAGAAAAATTATTTAAAAAATATCATAATATCAAAATAATAACCATTCAATAATCATCCCTTCATCCATAATAATAACATGTATATTATATACAAAAAACATCTTACCTAAATTATCATTGTTTTAAATTATCATTGTTTTAAATACAAGTTGAACGAAGTTTAAGTTTAAAATAATAATGAAGATAAAATTAGTACATATTTAACCGGTGTAATAGTTAAAGCTATACTATTTAAAGCTAAAGACGTTTATTTAATTATGATTAAAGATCAATTGAATAATAGAAAAATACAAGATTATTTATTTCTACAAACGTAATAATAAAAAATATGAATGAAAAAATTATGAATGGAAAAAATTATGAATGAAAAAATTAGGAAAGAAAAAATTATTAAGAATAAAAGGTTAAACTTTATATATATATACAAAGTTTTGATTTAAAAAAAACTTTAACGATATTATAAACTATAAAGATTAATAATTAATCAAATAATATTAATCAAAAATAATCGAAAATATATCAACACTATTCCAATCGAAGTTCTAATATTATGTTGAAATGAAACTATAACTCCTAAATAATATAGTGTTAAATAAGTTATCTATTAAAATAATCTATAAAGAACCAAATGAATAGTATAAAAACAAGAATACATATTATTTTCAAATAGTAGAAAATCTTTAGCAAAGTGAAAACAGTACTTATCCAAATTTTTCCGTAATTCAAACTGAAAAACTAAGACGTTATCTAATAGCTATAGCGTTTTAAGCAAGAGTTCGCGCGAAAATACTACGTTAAAAAAGAACGTTAAAATAGAGAATAGAATACGAAAGCATGAATGAAATAATAATACTTAAATAAATGAATGAAAAATTTAAAATTTATATAACTAACAACATAAAAAGAACAAAAAACTATAGTTATCTTATAAAACATATTAATAAATATTAAATTCTAATATATAATAAATAAATAAAAATATTAATAGTCGTAAATTAAATAATATTATGAAATAAACTAAAATACTACTATTGATTTAGTCTTATCAAAATCGTCGTGTCATTGTAATATAAAACCTTAAACTTACTAAAAAAATTAACCTACCAATAAAAACAAAATATAGCTACTAGAATAATTAAATAGATACCCCAACACACATCCTAATACATACATACATATATACATACATACATACACATATACATATATATATATATATATATATATATATATATATATACATATATATATATACATATACACATATACACATATACATACATACATATATACATACATACATACACACACATATACATACATACACACATATATATATACACTTACATGCATATACAAATATACATACACATATACAAAATAATATACGTATATACACACAACATACACACATATATACACATAAACACTAATAAAAGCATATACATAAATAAAAACATACATACACATATATACATAAATACACACATATATATAAATACATATAACACATATAGACCAAAACATACATACTACCATAAATATATATATATACATAAATATATATCTACACATACACACATGTACCTACCAAAATATACATATAAAAACAAATACACTCATACACACATATAAAAATAAAGCATAATATATATAAATACACACTCATCCTCACATGCTCTCAAATATACATATTATATAGATACACATATACAGACATATATACATACACATAAAAATACACATATATATACAGAAAAAACATGCATATACATATACATATATACATATACATATATACATATATATACATATATATATACACACATACATAAATATATATATATATATACACCCATAAATATATACACCTACTAATTTATATAGACAAATTCCACACACTCACATATATACTTATACCCATATATATACATATATATACACATTTACATAATTACATACATAAATAGACATATACATATACACAAAAATACTCATAACTATATATATAAAAAATACTCATAACTATATATATAATTATATATATATATATATATTAAATTATATTATATAATATGACAAATAAAAGAGTGATAGTTAAAGAACATCATCTTCATCATCGTCATCATCATCATCATCATTTAACATTCATTTTCCATGCTGGTGTGGGTTTCAGAGTTTGACAGGAGCTGGCAAACCAGAGAAGTGTACACAGCTCTATTTGTCCGTTTTAGCATTTTTTCTACACCTGGATGCCCTTCCTAATGCCAACCACTTTACAGAGTGTACTAGGTGCTTTTTACATGCCACCAGTACCCGTGCATTTTATGTGATACCATACCAATGCATTTTACATGGCACCTGTGCAAGGGCTTTTGATATGGGAAAACAAAATTGAAAGCAAAATTTTATGAATGGCTTAAGATATCTGCAATTCTGATCATTGAATAATATTATAAAATAAAATTACAAGGCGGAAACAAAATCTTAAATCCTGTGAAGTTAAGTAGCTGGATTAACAACCCTTGTGGGTATGAATTTAAAATTTTACTATATTTTATTATGTTGTGATTCTGAAATCTTTGAAGAGATTGGTTCTCTGAAAAGTCCTCTTCAAATTCACAATTCAGTGAGAGCATTCACCAGGAAATAAATAAATACCATCCTTCATACATGAAAGTTGCAAATCATAAAAGTTAGCCAAACAATATTGTTATGGAAAAATTGATTATTATAAAACACTGATAAAAAATTATATTTCATCTCTTAAGCAGTAACCCATCCCCATTACCATTATCAATTTCTCTACATGCATGTGTGTGTATAAATATAGCCATCCTTCCCACCACATATGTGTATGTATGTGTTTCAAATACTAGTTTATCTTAAGTATTTTCCAATAAATGATATTTTCACAACAAAGAATATCAATAATCATATTCAATGTTAAAATTATGTATCTAATGCATATTTGATTTTAAACATTTGTTATTAAAAATTTCTAATATATGTTAATAACTGAAAATACAAAATCTCTTCAGAAAATATTGAAACAGATTTAGCCCATACTTTTCTAAAGGAAAATATTCAAATACATTTAACTTCATATTTTAAAATTTGTACATCTGTTATTTAAACAAACAAGGGTATACATTAATTTTTTTTTAAAAAACAAGACAAGGTTTAATTTCTACTTTGAAAAATTCCTTAGTTGAAATGAAATTCAAAATGTTTTTGTTATATATATATATATATATATATATATATATATATATTAAGTTCTAAACATTAACTATGAATATTTTTTTGTTTATGGTTTTCATTGACCTTGACAAATATTTTTCGACCCTATCCCTAATTTCATTTCATTTTGTTGAATTTTCTTCAGAAGGACCTAAACTGCATGATTCTATAAATACCGGTTTCATTGTTTAGTAACACTCATGAATAAAATATTTCATTCTAAACATAAATTTACATTGCTTTGTTGGTTCCAATTTATGAATAATTCTGTTTGTCAAAAATATGGTGGAAAAAAATTGTACTTTTCAAATTGAAAATCTCTGGAACAGTGAAGATCTACAGTTTTTTTTTTTTTTTGTTCTGTGGTTCTACAAAAGGAAATACTGAATTTTAGTTAGCATTTAGAACTGAAAGTAAATAGAATTAAGAGAGAATTTTAAACATCGTTACAAATTTCAATATCCAACTTCAATACTTATTGCACATGTCTATTTATTTGACTCCATATTTCCCTGAGATAATCAGTCATTACATTTACATATATGCCTATAGACAACACACACAAATATATTTTAGCATGGGCTGAACAAAATTTATCGAGGCAGTATTCTATGGTTGGATATGTTTTGTCAAACTTCACCTGTATTTCATGTGAGGTCTTTTTTGCTTCCACAGCGTTTCACATATCAAAACTGATGTGCTACAAAACATATTGCTTATTGAAACATAAACATAACACCACCATTATCCAAGCAGTGTCAGTGTGAAAGCACACAAATATAGTAAACACACAAACATGTAAACATATAAATGCAAGCACATGCATGCATATAAATGAACACACACACACAAATACATGCACACCTGTGTATATAATAGAGGCACAAGCATAGTTGCATGGATAAGAAATTCCTTTTGTTACCACATGGTCTTGAGCTCTGTCTCACTGCATGAAAATTTTGGCATAGGTCTTATACAATAGCTTCAGGCTATTCAATAATAACTAGCAAAATTGATACACTGAAACTGTGGAACCTTAGAATATGTATGCAAATACATATATATGTGTGTGTGAGGTTTCTGTACAGTCACCGTCTACCAAATTTACTCTCAAGGTGTTGGTTAGCTAGAAGTTACAGCAGCAGACACCTCCCTAAGGTATCAAGTTGTGGAATGGTTTGACTAAGGACTGGTGAGCCAGAGGCTGCAACAGGTTCAATCTGATCTGGCAAAGTTTCTACACTTGGATGCCCTTCCTAACACCAACTACTCTAAAAGTGTAGTGGGTGCTTTTACGTGACACCAGCATGAGGGCCAGTCAGGCAACGACCACGCTCAAAGGGTGTTTTTTACAGGCTAACTGCATGGGAGCCAGTCCGGCGGCACTGGCAACGACCATGCTCGAAAGTTGTTCTTCACATGTCACCAGCACATGTGCCGGTAGGGCAACTCTAGAAACAATCACGCTTGAATGGTGCTTTTCACATGCCACCGGCATGGGAGCCAATCCGTGGCCCTGGCAACGATCACACTCAGATGTGCTTTTAATGTTCCACTAGCATGAGTGCCAATCAGGCAGTACTGTCATCGCCCACGTCAGCAATTTTGATATATATATATATATATAAATAATAAGGGTAGTTTGTTAGCAATTTTTCAACTGAATGGCAAAAACATATATGTCACTAAAACGACTGAAGGCACAATTCAGCACCAGTATTGCTAGAAATGAGAGTCAAAACAACTCATCATATTTACTGATAAGGGATGCAAGCTCTCTAAGCACTGGGCATAGTCAGATCACTAGTGATTTCATGTTTACATTAATGCTCTAATTATATTCATATAATTATTTTAAACAATTTGCCTATGCAACTTAAGGTCTCATAGGGTTCCCTCAGAAAGCTAGCTTATCAAGTTCAGGTACACGATTCTGAATTAGAGTGTTTTAAATAATAATATATATAACTCCTACTAAATCTGTTGAGAGCCTTTTCCTTTTGTTTGTCCACTCATACAGAGACATACACACATTCAGGGGAGCACATAATGCAAATCAAGGTGGGAAAAATAGTACTCAAATCCCAAAGGTAGAGCAATATATTTTATATATATATATATATAAATATATACGATAGGCTTCTTACAGTTTCTATTTACCAAATCCACTCACAAGGCTTTGATCACCCCGAGTCTATACTAGAAGACACTTGTCCAAGGTTCCACACAGTGGGATTGAACCCAGAATCATGTGGTTGGGAAGCATGCTTCTTACCACACAGCCACGCCAGTGCCGGTATTAATTTCTAAATGTCAGATTTGAAGTAAAATAATGGCATGTAAATTTTTGGTTTGAAATCCTTTGGATAGAAAAAAATTGAAGGTTGTCCTTAGCATTAATTTTTACCTTTTCGGAGGAGTAAAAGAGGACTCAATATATGTAGCATATTTATTTATAAATTTGATTACTCAGTCCCTGGCTACTCAGAGTTTCATATCATAGCCTTGTTTAGATTTTATCAGAATGAATCTAGCATTCAAATAAAGCCTAAACAAGCGTATTATATGCACTGGGAAGTAAGATATTAACTAAGAGAAGAGATAGAGAGAGAGGGAGTGGGCAAGTCAAAGCTAATAACTGCAAATCTTATAACTTATAATTTCTGACACACTCAAACCCATGTCAAGCGTGACAAAAATATTTATAATATTGTGTTCTACACTTTATTGCTTTGAATTATGTCTAACCTGATAGCAATTTGCAACTAAGCAATTGAGTCAGCTGCAATTAACTGACTCAACTATGGAAACAAAACCATATTAATAATGGGATTACAAGCCAACTGACCCAGTAGGAGTTCAACAATCTATCGATCCAGTATAAGAGTGTTACAATAATTATCTGCTAGATCCTATTGAGTAGTATTGACAAAAACGATTAAGCTAATTCTAGGTTAATTTATGTTAATTTATGTTTATGATATGCAAGTGTCAATAGGTGTGATAATCATTGTAGCAATGTGCATTTTATTAAATTATAACAGAAAGAAAGAATTATGTTTTGCTGCTGTTGATAGATATAAGGATTTGATGCTACATTAATTATTGAAATAATTAGTTCATTTCAAGAACATAGAAATTAAAATCATTTATTTTCTTTAATTAATTCATATTTTTACAAGTTTTACTCATTTGCTTCTGCCCATGCTGGGGCATCATCTTTAAAAGTTTTAGAAGATCATATCAACTCCCTAACTTATTTCAAATTGTTAAGTTAGCTCTTTGACACCACTTTGGTTTTACACAAATAGAGATACAAATATATATGCACATACACATGGCACATAACATGCACCCACTACAATCTCACAGTGGTTGGTGTTAGGAAGAGTATCCCACTGTAGAGACCTTGCCAGATTAGATTGGAGCCTGGTGTAGCCTCCTGGCTTGGCAGTCCTCAGTCAAAACGTCCAACCCATGCCAGTATGGAAATCGGACGTTAAACGATTATGATGATACATACATACATAATGCCTACATGAATATATTTATACAATGAATTCTAATGTCTATTTCTTGAAACTCACATGGGTCAGACAGAATTTAATGAGGCAGGTTTGTTTATCTGTCTTGATGCCCTGCCTGTCATCTGACCTCATCAGTTTCCAAGCAAGGTAATGCTTCCTTTTGCTGAGACATGTTACATGGAAATAAATGACACCACTATTATGACAGTGATACTTACTTACAACTGTCAGATGATGTCAAGAAAGGAATCACACACACACACACACACACACACACACACACACACACACACACACACACACACACACACACACCATGTTTCTGCTTAGCCATAGCAATACCAATACCAATAACCTGTTATTAGAATTCAATATACTTCTCAGTTTTGGTATGGTCTAAATGCAAGATGTCAATTATCTGTTGTGCACTACTCCAGACTTTTATATGAACCAGAAGGTCAGTACAGAGCATAATATTAATGAATGAATGACAAAAGAGAGGGAATTGCACAATCACTTTCATTAGCTTGCAGTTGTTTTGTCTCTCTCAGGAGCCATGCACCTCGAGGTGGGTGTCAGTGTGATATTTTATAGCTCACTCAGAGCCCCTTTATTCAAAGTGGTTCCTTATAGCAGAAGCAGCTTTAATCTAATGAAGGTGATAACATAATCCTTCTTCTTTTGTCTAATCTTTTAATTGATATGTATGCTATAACCTTAAACAAACTAAAGCCTTTTAAGTGGATTTGGAAGAGAGAAACTGAAAGAAGCCTACAATATGAGTTTTTTTTTTTTTTTACCACAGTGGGATTGAACTCCAAATCTTATGATTGAGAGAAGCTTAACCTTTTAGTATTCAGACTTTTCTGTCAAATGTAATGCTTATTTATTCACATTAATAAAATTTTGTCATGCATTACCTTGTAGCTTTGAGATTTCAATGATGTAATTGTTTACTTTTTATAATTATATTTTAGGGTAAGCATGAGAGACTAGATCTAGCCAGTTTGAAAATAAGACAGGTAGATTATCTTAGTCAGATATGGCTGGTTTAATTGCTTAAAGGTTAAGATGTTTGTAATAGTATATTGTTATTATGATACTAATAAGTTTTCCTAAATGGATTTGGGATTTACAAGCTAAGTTCATCTAATAAATCAAAATCATAGCATAGGGGACATACTTTTCTGCCTAACAAACATTAACACCTACTCAGTTTATTTTTATTACAAATAATTTGCCTGTCACTTTAACTTTGTTATAGTGTTGTAAGTTTCGCCTGTGGTTTCTCCAGAAAGATTTATTCTGATTGCATACCAGTGATATTAATAATGATAGCATTGTAAAAGATTACCGCTCCCAAGTGTGAGAAGATATTTCCATTGATAAATGTATGCAATGTATAATCAGTAGAATAATATGTAAACCTTACAGTGTTGCCTTTGGAAGAAAAACAAATTTATCAGACCAAATATCTGAAACACTAAAATCTGATAAATTCACAATGTTAAAGAAAATATGTATATAAATAACAAAATCATATAAAATAAAATTAAAAGAGAAATAATGAAATGATGAAGAAAAGCTGCTGCTGTGATGCAGTTATCAAGTGGAAAATAAAATTCTACTAAAAAAGAAAACAAAACTTAAAATAAATGCATGGTAGAAAAATGAATAAAACTGTTTTCATTCAAATTATATAAATTTAGAAATAAAATGTTAAATTCTAGTGGAATTGAAAGAGTAAAAAGTAGAAAAAAAAATGAAAGTACAGAAATATTACGTAAAATTTTCATAGAAGTAAATACAAAAAAGAAATAATCGCATACAGAGTATTCAACTGTGATACAATTAAAAAGGAAGACAAGTTTGATGTTTTGTATTTTTAAAAACTTTTTTATTCATTTATTTATTAATTTATTTATTGAGAGAGAGAATTTGTAAAATAGCTTCTATACAAATAGCATGACCAATCTCATTTCATGGAATTTAATATTTAATTTGCGAAAGAAACATAGAATTTCATTTAAGAAGGCTACATTAGGAATACATTTCCATTTTTAACTTCTCAAATAATTTTAAGTTTCCCAAAATATGTTTATATATTTAACTATATTTATCCTCAATATTTTGAAATACATCAAATAAAGTTAGAGAAATATTTTAATATTCAACCAGTGTATGTGTGTATATTTGACTGCATGCATACACACTTGCATAAGTACCCTATCTTACATGCATACACACACACACATACACATATGCACACACACACATATACATACATACATGTGTATTCAGGTGTCCCCCATGTTAAGGAAATTTTACATTCCAGAAACTCTTATCATGATATGTTATATAACATGAAAGTCAATGGAAAAATAAGTTGCACATTACGGATTTCCATGTTACAGCAATTCAGAAACCTAATACTTTTAGAACACGAGTGAAATGAAAAGAAAGAAAGAATGAGAGAGAGAGAAAGAAAGATTGAGAAGTGTAGTGTGCGTGTGTAATTTTATCTATGATATGATGATGATGACAATTGCAATGACAGTTATGATGACAAAATCAGTTGTGGTAATAATAACGAAGAAGAGGAGGAGTTATACACCTGTGGCTATAAAGTCAATATTCTATACTACTGACCTGTGTAGCCATAAAATCAAATCTTTCACTAGACATTCAGTTGTCTGAGATGGATATGTAACACTACATATTCTAGATTAAGTCAATTATACTCCCTGGATAGAAAAGTAGCGACAGTATTTAGGTACTCTTCTTTACATTCTGAGCTGAAACGCTGATAAGATCAACCTTGTCTTCTCTCCTCCTGCAGTTAATAAAATAAAAGTACCAAGGACATAATGAGATCAATTTTATCATCTATGCTAGAGGTGGAAAACCTGCAGTTTTCTGAAAGTTTCAGTATGGCCTTCGAAAAGAAGTAAATCTTTGAAGGGAAATCATTATACTGGAATATATTTTTGTTGGTTTGATTGTATTCAAGCTTACCTTTTCAACTAACTACAAATTTTAGAAGCATCTATTTATATTACTTTACTTACACTTACTTCATGAACATAATTATAATTATAAAATAGAAATCTAAAGAAAGTTTTTGTAAACTGGAAAATAAAATAAAAGAAAGGTTGTTTATTCTAAAACTTCTTTATCTTTAGAAAAACCATATCTTATAAAATAATAGGTATAGCAACATTTAAAATTTTGATTTCGTCTGTCTTTATGTTCTGAGTTCAATTTCTGCCAAGGTTGACTTTGCCTTTCATCCTTTCAGGGTCGATAAATTAAGTACCAGTTGTGTAATCTATGTAATCAACTGGCCCCCTCCTAAACATTTCAGGCCTTGTGCCAAGAGTAGAAAAGAATTTTTAAAATTTTGAGGGATATGCTGTCTTGTCAATCAAATGGCAGCTAATAATAACACAGCCTTCTAGCAAAAAGTTTTCCTTACCTCAAAATTTGTGATCTTATGCATCAAATTTAGTATTTAGCTTTAAGGTTTGACCTGATCAAGCTGAGAGGTCAATGAGCAAACGAAATTCCAGTCATAAGTCTAGTGATGACCATCTCCTTTGAATTTTTTTCTTTTTTTTTGCATAGAATATCTATGAATTCATTGTGCAGTGTGTTACTCCTTCATTTTTTAAAGACATTGAATGTGGTACTAGAAAGATTTATCAGCTGTTTTTCACATAGCCAGGTAGATATATATATAGATGCTTATTTTTTTTTTCTTCTTGCTGGTGGTAGTGTCAACTGAACTTAGCTATTTGAGAGGCTGGAGAAACAGAATAAAAACAAAAAGCAAAAAAAAATAAATAAATAAAATAAATAAAAGGATAAAGAAATCAAAGACTTGGGACAAACCAACATGAGGTTTAGACAAAATGATGGTTGATCAAACCATATGATCACACTGCAATTGAAAGATATTGTGTTGCTAATACTGTAAGATAGAAGTAAAAGTAATCAATACAAGAATAATGACTATTATGCTGTTGCTGTTGCTGATGGTGAGGATGATGATGATGATGATGATGATGATGATGATGATGATGATGATGATGATGATGATGATGATGATGATCATGTTGATAACAATGTCGATGAGGAGGAAGGGAGGATGGTTTTCAATTAGTTTTAATGAAAATTTATTGCATTAAAATAAAAATCTGCTAATTATTTTACTGTTCCTATTTTTCTTAATTTCTAGAATTTTTGTATATTGTTATTGCAGAAACTCTCTCTCTCTTTCTGTATGAATGTGTGATATATATATATATATATCACACATTCACACTGACATATATATATATATATATATATATATATATATATATATGTTTGTGTATGTATGTATACACATACAGTATACAACACACACATATATATATATGCATCTATGTATGTGTGTGTGTGTGTGTATGTGTGTGTATGAGTGTATATGCACGTAGTCTTGTCTAAAAATAAGAACCAGAACAGATAAGGACAGAACTTTAAACAATTATCATCTCCACATGTTGATTAGAAGACAATTAAAACAAAACAAAACAAAGACCAATATTTAATTAAAAATAGTTGTCTGATAACATTTCTTTCTGTGGTGTTGATGTTCATTAGTTTTCAGCTGTAATCCTCAAAATTATTAACACAATATTAATGCCTAATATTGTTGTTCGATGCTTCCATATTTAAAAAAATGTGATCATGAGGAATAGCTCGTGCAGTCTATTATTGTTTTATTTATGTGGTAATTTGTTATGTTTATTGTTTTGGTTGTTTTTTTTTTAGTTATTTTCATTATTATAGTTTTACTGGAAAGTAAAATAAATAAATAAATAAATAATACTTTTGCTTAGGTTTCACATGTTGTTCTGGGAAAAGTTTCAATAAATTACCTACCAAAGTAATGCAACCTTAGAAAGATGTTGAAATACAGAAAAGAATTTAATCAGTATAATGGCATTAATGCAGTTTTAGTAATATGATAAGATGAGAGGAAATTCATATTTGCAGCTGGCTGTTGAGTGCGTAGACTGGAAAATCTATAGAACAAACAGCTGGATTACTTCAACAAGGAAAAATATTCCTATTCTATTCCTATTCTAAATCAACCTTCAGAAACCTTCTTGATGGTACCTTTCTTAAAGAGCTTCTGTATTAATAACTATATCTTCTTTAAAAGTAAGCTTGCATGACTGTGTATGGTATTGACATTTTTAATTAGTTACATATTCTTCTTCTTATTATTATTATCGTCATCATCATCGTCATCGTCATCATCATCATCATCATCATCATCATCATCATCATCATCATCATCATCATCATTATTATTATATAATTGTTCAACATTTGGTAGTTTGAGGCAAATTTTAACTGCATCACCTGCTACATCTCCATGTTGCTGGGATGTGAGCAGCATTGTGTGTTCTTTTCTGCTGTTAGGAGTGTGCAAACTCTTCCTGGCAATGTATTGTGTTAGTTTTACTTTTTTCTCTTGAGGTGTGGTGCCATCTTTTGTTGTATTACTGCTTGTATTGTGTATTGAGTGTAGAATGCGTCGGTTTATCAGTTTGCTGGTGGAAGTTTATTTCACTGGGTTACTGCTGTATAGAGTGTGTCTTGTGTTTGTGGGTTGTGTTGTTTAGGTTGTATTATTGAATTGATAGCGTCTTCTGTAGGATGTGGTCTGTTCCTATCAGGGATATATTTTGGATAGTGTGTAGTGTTGAGGATCCAGGTATAGCTTCTATGTTCTTGTTCATATGATATTTCATCATGCACAATGATCCAAGTGTTACTGGTATTGTTTTTACCTTCATGCCCCACATCTTGAATGCTTCAATTTCGAGATCTTTGATGTTTGACAATTTCTCCGCTTCTTCTTGGACAGTATTTTGGCAGTGTTAGCATGCCAGCTAAAATGCTTTGTGGCATCTTCTCTAGCTTTCAGTTTGCTTTCATCCTCTCAAGGTCAATAAAATAAGTATCATTTAAACACTGGAAACAATGTAGTCAGCTTCCGTTTCCTCTCAAAAATTACTGGCCTTATGGCAAAATTTGCAACCATTATTATTATTATTATTATTATTATTATTATTATTATTATTATTATTATTATTATTATCATCATCATTATTGTTATAGTTCTTGTTTTTGTTGTTGTTGTTGAGGCAGTGAGCCAGAAGAATTATTTGCACACCGGGTAAAATTAGTAGTATTTTGTCTTTCACTATGTTCTAAGTTCAAATTCTGCCAAGATCACCTTTGCCATTCGTCCTTTCAGGGTCGATAAACTAAGTACTAGTGAAACACTGGGGTCGATGCAATCAACTATCCCTCCTCTGCTAAATTTCAGGCCATGTGCCTCAAGTAGGAAGGATTATTATTATTATTATTATTATTATACCAATTGCGCACTGGGGTCGATTTAATCGATTTTCCCCCTCCCCTCAAATTTCAGGACTTGTGCCTATATTAGAAAGATTTATCATTATTATTATCAGACGGTGAGCAGGCGGACTTATTAGCATGTTGGATAAAATGCTTAGTGGCATTTGTTTCAACTCATTTCATTCCAAGTTAAGTTGATTTTGCATTTCAACCTTTCAGGTTTGATAAGGTAAAGTACCAGTCAGTTACTGGGATCAATGTAATCGACTTCTCCCTTCTCTCAAAATTACTGATCTTGTGCCAAAATTTGAAAGAATTATTATTAATATCATTTTGATCCACATCACATCATTTTGCATCTTTCTTTCGTACTGGCATGGATTAGACATATCGTCACTGTTTAAGTCAGTTTCTTATTTGGAATTACTGCATTTCTAGCCTGATCAGTCTTGCAAGTACATTCCACTTTTGGCATAGAACATAGAATATTTTAGGTGTATTTTATCATGGCACAAATGCTAGGGAGATCATCATGTCCTTGACCAGGTTTCAGGACTTTCCCAAGTTTTCATTGCCTTCAAGGGTTTAGTCACACAAACCAACCCTAGGAATTATATTTAACTCCCATACTTATTTATCTAGTCTGAGTTATGAGGACATAAATACTAAATTATGAGGACATAAATAAACCAATACCATTTGTCAATTTGCAGTAGAACAAAGACAAAGCTATACATGGCAGACTTCTGTACAGTTTCCACAGTTTCTATCAACCAACTTTATTCACAAAGCATTTTAAACCAAGGACTGTAGTAGAAGACACTCAAAATGTTGCACAGTTAGACTGAACCTGAAATCATGTGGTTGCAGGGCAAGCCTTTTAATCAAACAGCCATGCATGCACCTATATGATTACAACATTTTATACTTTGATCAGTTTTTATAATTTACTTCTAAATATAAACCTTTGCCCACCTCATATCATAAAGCTTATTCTTTGCCCTAATTCAATCTTAAGCTTCCAAAATTTATTTTTGAACTCACACTGTATTTTCTGGCATAAAAGTCAACATTGCATAATGTGTAAACTTCAAATTCTGCTGCATTTCACATGGAATTTTTGATCCTCCAGAGTCATTTTTGCATGTAAGTCAAACCCTCTTTTTTGGCTGTAAATTTTGGTCTGAAAAATTTGACTTGAGCGCCGGAAAATCTAGTACCTTTGCAAGCTTCAGAGGGCATTTCTCCTGTAGCACAGATCAAATTAACTTCCTTAACTGTGAAATTAATCTGATTATGTTTCCATCAAATTTGAATAATTACTTACTTTATGCTAATGTAGAATGTAAAGCTTATTCACACACTCAATATCCCCATCTTTTACTATCTCTCTCTTTTACTTCTTAGTTTTCTGGATTTTTTTGTTTTTGTTATTTTCCTTTAAAATCAGCTATGATATACACATATGAACCTCACCAATCTAGTTTCCAATGCTCTGAAGAATTAAAACGATCAACATAACAGATTTGTATGTATTCTCCTAAATGAAAATCAGATACTCTGATTCCAATGTGTAGGGTTCTTTATTCAATTAAGTTTTCCTTTGCTTTTACAAACAACATATCTCTCTCACTTTCTCCTTCTCTCTCTCTCTCTTTTACTCTCCCCTTTCTCTCATTGAATTCACACATATACACCCACACACATGTATATATATATGAGTGAATATTTATACTGTCATGATGTTCCACTTTGAAGTGTTACTGTGTTTCTTTTTGCAATTATTAAAAACAGTAAGGAAGTTTAAAAATTTGTCAGCAAACTTGTCTTTCATTTCTATTAATCTATTTTCTCTGGTAATGCAAAAGGAAAGAAAATACAAACAATTACATTCTTTTCATAGATTTTCTGAAGTCCATTTGATTTCACTAAGTAGTATCTCTATTTGAATCAGTAATGCCTTCATCTCTTCAAATGTCAACACTCTATATTGTCACATTTTATCAATTACACTGAAAGCTGAGGCAGAGAGAAATTAGATTTCAGCTTTCTAACATTGTCAGAATGCTCCAGTTTTACCGAATGACTATTCTTACCTTTCCTATTCAGAATGAAAACAAAATTGATGCTAAAATTTTACACAGCATTTATTAACTCACCCTTTTATTTGCTTCCATAATTTTTTACTTATTTTAGACAGTTTGTAAAGGCTTTCTAATAAAATCCCATCAAATGGGGATACATTAGTTTTTATTCATTTCTTAGTTGCTAACTTGGTGAAGACAGTGAATCATTTTAAAGATTTTCATACTCAACTCTAAACTGTGGTAAGAAAGGAATTCAGTTAAATCAATAACATAATTTGTTCTCAATGAAATAAGTACCTTTGAAGTACTGAGATAAATTTGAGTTAATCACCACTGTGCCTTGAAAAGTACATGAGGATTTGAAATTATGGAGAGAAAGAAAAATAAATCATAAATAATAAATGAAGTAACATGAGTAGGAATATGATCGATGGTTTCATGTGGTTTGCAGACTAAAAAATATGTCCAAAAAGCCTCATTTATCAATTGCAAAAACAAAGTATTCAGTTATTGGGAAGAATAGAAAGACTGACATTTCAGGCATTTCTTTTCAATTGATTAAAGGAGATAAAGTATCTCCAATTTTGGTTGGTGAAACAGTAGGTGGATAGCAACTTAGGTTATCTTATTTTGGACTTTATTATTATACATAGGCTCAAGGTGGTGTTAGCACATTAGACAAAATGCTTAATGAACATTTGTTTCAACTCTTTATACTCTGAGTCCAAACACTACTGGGGTCAACTTTGCCTTTTATCTTTTCAGTGTCAATAAAATACCAGTCAAGTACTGGGGCCAAAGTAATTGATTTAACCCACTTTCCTCTAAAAAGAAAAAGCTGACTAAGTGACAGAATTTGAAAGAATTATCAAACACAGTCTTTGTCAAGAATTTCAGATTATTATGTAGATATTAGTGGCCAAAGATTGGTTGTACTGTTATTAGACATATTTCAAAACGTTTAGGTTTTTTTAATTAAAATTCAAGTTTGTCAACTGTCAATCTATAAAATTATATCCCTAAGTAGTGAAAAATAATATTTGTTTGTAAAATTCTATTACTGTCTCATGGTGCAGGGAAGTGGCAAATACATTTGAGAGTTGCACCAAATATCTTGCAAATTTTTGGTTTCCTTCTTTTATGAGTTGAAATATCCATCAGAACTACTGACTTTGTCTTCCATCATTCCAGAGTAAATGAAATAAATGATAACAGTCATCCATTGTGGATGATGCAACTGACCATGATTCATCTTTATAACTTTATATACAGTAGAATTATTAAAGCAACAGGTATAGAGCTTGTGGTATTTGTTTTGACTCTTTTATATTCTGGTGTCAATATTATAAATCACTAGTCAAATACTGGAATCAACATAACTGGCTACATTTG
The DNA here is from genome assembly GCF_046866305.1 of Octopus bimaculoides. Taxonomy (NCBI): domain Eukaryota; kingdom Metazoa; phylum Mollusca; class Cephalopoda; order Octopoda; family Octopodidae; genus Octopus; species Octopus bimaculoides. Next base: position 68,534,181 of record NC_142931.1, on the reverse strand, counting down.
TCTATGTAGTCTTTTGTCTATTGTATTTATGGGTGTTTAAGATGCACTCTTGCATAAAATGCACCCCTATTTTGGAGTATATTTTGTGGAAAACAAATTCAATGTTTCATCATACAGTTATACATTCAGTGTACCATTTGTAATAATGCTGCCTTAATCACATGGTAATCTTATTGTTATATCTACAAAATAAGAAAAGTGTATATGTTGGGATATGCAACATGTTAGAAAATATTATTATTATTATTATTATTATTATTATACTTAGCACAGTTTTGTTTTCAATCTTTTAGGCAGTGGCAGGAGAGACAGCACCTGTGACCCTTTCCAGGGCTTCTGAGATTGATGGGAAAAAGTTATTCACAAACTAGAGACTTAACCTGAATGCTTGCAATAGGGTGAACACTAATAAAAAGCACCCAAGGCCCGGATGCAAGCATTAAACCGGATGATAGATTAAGGCCTACGAGTTAATTTGAAAAAGCCTGGGTTTTAAAGATTCTTGATGTTGTTGTTGTTTGTTCCTTCTTGAACCATGCCTGGTTCGTAAGGGCTGGTTTCCCAATTTCATTGGCATATAGGTTCCCCACCTGGACAGGATGCCAGTCTATTGCAGGTGAGCTGCTAGATGCAGGAGGAAAGAGTGAGAGAAAGTTGTGGTGAAAGAGTCAGCAGAAGTTTGCTATTACCTTCTGCTGGAGCCACAAGGAGCTGAGATTCAAACCCACGACCCCCTTGGCTGTGAGCCCACCACTTTAACCACTAGGTCATGTGCCTCCACATTCTTGATATTAGAATCTATTAATTTACTCCTAACAAGCTTTCAACTGTAATTAGGACACAAAGGATTAAAAAAGAATTTGATTTTTTTATTCCCTGCCAGGATATAAAGAATGTGTTGCAAATATAAGTTGTCAATTGTCTGAACAATTGTCTGTAGACATGACAATACGCAATTTCTAAGATCAATACTGGTGTATGTGGAAATTATCTTCATATTTCAATGTATTCCTGCTCCAAAAGAATGTTGATCTTTTTTTTTTATTCTTTTATAGTAATGCATTATCAGTTAAATAAATGTAAGTCTAGAAAAATGTTTTTGATATGTATTTCTAAAAGTCTTGGCTTAAAATGTCATTCTCTAATTTTCAGCATATTATGATATCTAAAACATAAGCAAAAAAAGCTGTTCTTATTCATATTCACATTCTCAGAGAGACAGACAGACAAATAGATTGAAAGATAAATAGATAGATAGATTGAAAGATAGATAGATAGACAGATAGATAGATAGACAGATAGATAAATAGATAGACAGACAGACAGACAGACAGGCAGACAGACAGACAGACAGACAGACAGACATACAAACAGACAGACAGACAGATAGATAGATAGATAGATAGATAGATAGATAGATAGATAAAGAGAGAAAGAGAGAGAGACAGAACTTGCTGAAAATGTCGTGGAGATGAAATAAAGAACTATATAAAAATATATAAGAAAAGGGGAAAATAAATAATAAATGATAAATAAAAATGAAGAAAAAAATACAGGAATCAAACATAATCTAGACTACAGAAACTTGAGATTCCTGAAAAACACCCAAAGCCATGTAGAGTACCACTTAACCAAAGCATGCACTTTTCATTTCTTTATACATTTTCTTTCTGCCTCTTCATTCCCTTATAATATTGATTTTTGTTTTCTTCTCAGAGATTTACCTTGAAATCTTTCTTGTTTGTTGTTATTTTAAAAACATTTCCAATTTCCAGCAGTAATCATCACAAAGGAAATACTTTCATTGGATTTTTCCCTTTACTTTTAGTGAAGCCACTTTAGTGGAACCTTTAGAATTATGTTACATACTTACCACGCAAAGAAGTCTAATGTCAGTTGGTTTCATTTTCCACCAGATAAATTATTTTGTAGATTATTTTCAGCATGTCTATGCATAAATGCATAATTTTTTCCTTCATCTTCTAACACTTTATATTTTAAATAACAACTCACAGATTCTCACACATAAGGTTTTATTTAAAAATAAAAGAGATATATTAGAGTAAGGATTAATTTTGACAGGCAACCAGCCAACATCTTTTTGTTCCTTATGTTTGTTTCTGGAGAGATAATATTACTCACTTGTGTTGATAGCAGCGTATTCCTGCTACCAGTAAGTTTTATTGTGGCTCAGTGGTAAGAAGCTTCCTTCCTAACCACATTGTTCTGGATTCAGTCCCATGGTATGGCACCCTGAACAAGTGTCTTCTACCATAGCCTCAGACTGACCGAAGCCTTGTGAATGGATTTGGTAGACAGAAACTGAAAGAAACACTTACATTTATGTGTGTGTGTGTTTGTCTCCCACCACTGCTTGTCAAGCCCTGTTGGTGTATTTATGTCCCCATAACATAGTGGTTTGGCAAAAGAAACTGATAGAGCAAGTTCCAGGCTTAGCAAAAAAATCAAGTACTGCGGTCAACTTGTTCGACTAAAAATTCTTCAAAGCAGTGACTCGACATGGACACAGTCTATTGGCTGAAGCAAGTAAATGATAAAAAGATATTACAAGTATTTGTTTTATTAATCTTAGCATTGCAAAGCATTAAGTCAATACTGATTAGATTTGAACTCAAACTTATGGAATTACAAACTAGAACTCAAAAACTCCTAGTTTCATACTAAAATTAAGATACTGAAAGTTTGTTGCTTCATTCCCTTTTCTTTTCTTTTCTTTCTCACTTTAGCAAGGCTATGTGGTAAGAAGTTTGCTTCCCAACCACATAGTCCTGACTTCAGTCACACTGCTTGGAACCTTTTGTAAGTAGATTTGCTAGGTGGAAACTGAAAGAAGGCAGTTATATATAAGTGTGTGTATATATATATATATATGCATATATATATATATATATATATATATATATATATATATATATATGCCAATGTGTGTGTCTCTTCATGTAAGTGTTTGTCCCCTGCCACTGCTTGACAACCGGTGTTGGTCTGTTTATATCCCTATAATTTAGCAGTTCAGCAAGAGATTCCAATACAGTAAGAATCAGGCTTTAAAAAATAAGAAATTTTGGAGTTGATTCATTGAGCTAAAAGAAATTCTTGAAGGTGATACCCCCAATATGCCCACAGCTTAATCAACGTGTGTGTGTCTTTCTCTCATCACTGCTTGACAACTGTTGTTGGTTTGTTTACATCTTCCTGACTTAGCAGTTCAGATAAAGACATCAATAGAATTAGTACCAGGCTTCAAAAATGAAATAAGTACTGGGGATGAATCATTCAACTAAAAACTAAATTCTTGACAGCGGTGCCCCGGTATGGCTGCAGTCTAATGAATAAAAGATAAAAGATAGCAATAAAATTGTTTATTCACAATAATAATTTCAGTTACAATAATGAAATTACCCTATTTTCTGCCATTAAAAACGCTATTTTTGTGAAAAATAAGTGTCAAAAATATACTTTGTGCATTATAGGCAAATGATATATTTTCCATAAGCCAATTTTATCCCCAGAAAGAGTTATTCATGCTAAATTTGCTGAGTCTCTATAATGTAGAAGCAAATAAATAAATAGATAAATAAGTAAATACAGATTATAAGTAATCAACAGTATGTATGTATGTATGTATATTTGAATATATATATATATATATATATATATATATATATATATATACATATATATATATATTTGTTTGTGTGAGTGTCACTGAATCATAAATAAAATATCCTCATAATATATTTACCTCCTCTGTCTCTCAATAATCATCATCATCATCATCATCATCATCGTTTAACGTCTGCTTTCCATGCTAGCATGGGTTGGACGATTTGACTGAGGACTGGTGAGCCAGATGGCTACACCAGGCTCCAATCTGATTTGGCAGAGTTTCTACATCTGGATGCCCTTCCTTGCGCCAACCACTCCGAGAGTGTAGTGGGTGCTTTTACGTGCCACCAGCATGAAGGCCAATCAGGCGGTACTGGCAATGGCCATGCTCAAAACGGTTGTATTTTACATGCCACATGCACAGGAGCCAGTCCAGCGGCATTGGCAATGATCTTGCTTGAATGTCTTTACATGTGCCACCGGCACAAGTACCAGAAAGGCGACGCTGGGCACAGGTGCCATCACGACTTCGCTTTTGCTTGCCCCAACAGGTTGATGATGATGATGATGATGATCCTCATCATCATCATCATCATCATTCTTTCTAATTTTGGTACAAGGCCAGTAATTTTGAGGGGAGGGAACAAATCCATTGCATCTACCACACCACCTTCCTTAGAACTTGACTGGTACTTTATTTTATTGACCCTGAAAAATAAAAAAGGACAGATAAAGTTGACCTTGCACACCCTGCACACAGATAAATGTTTTCACAAATTGTAGTGTGGCTTACAATTTGTTACTTACCCAGGGTCACAGGGTTAGCGTTCCAGTTATTGCTGGAACTAATTTACTGCTAGGTGCAATGGAACAACATGAAATGAACTGTTTTGCTCAAGTACATAATGCCCTACCCGCTCTAGGAATCAAAACCATGATCTTATGACCATAAATACAACTCTTTAACAACTAGGCCTCATGCCTTCACAGTCCCTGAATACACTAAATTAAAAACCTGCTGCAATTAATTTAATCATCCAGGAGCATTGATAACGTAAAATACTAGTCAAGTACTGATATCAGCTATGCCTATCACTTTGGATTACTTTGTATTTGTCTGAGAAAGTCTTCACAATTAGATTTGTGAAGGACTGGAGTCAAATTTTCAAACCATTTCTCTTCTCATATATTTTTTTATCTTATCTGAGAATGGAAAGTGAGAATGGAAAAAGAAATGAGTGTTGTTAATTTTGTTGAAAATAGGGTAAATGACTTTTGTTTTATCATCATCATCGTCGTCATCATCATCATCCTCATCATCATCATCATCATCCTCATCATTATTATTATTATTGCTATTGTTGTTGTTGTTGTTATTATTATTATTATTATTATTATTATTATTATTATTATTATTATTATTATTATTATTATTATTATTATTATTATTTCTGCATGATTACTCAAAGTTGAATATAATGATACTAATAGGAATGTGGAATTGGATAAGAAAAAAAAAAAGAGCCTTAACTTAGTAGGAAATATAATCTCTGGAGAATGGCAGCAAGAACAGAAAAAAGCTATTTTGTTAGGAAAGTTTAGCATCACAAAGATAAGGAAGTTGTTTCGGTCAAATCAGACCAAATATGATCTCAGATTCAAACATAAAAATAAATAAATAAATAAATAAATAAATAAATAACTATATAAAAATATATAGATAAATAGATAAATAAGTAAAAAAAAAAAATTGATAAGAGTGATATGACAAACAAACTTAAAATAGTCTGGATGTTCCAAACTATGTATATTTTCATTATCTAACTAGAGAATGAGAATACTTAGCACTCTAGCACTGGATAAATAAAAGGAAATAGAATAATCGTAGCTGAAAGGTAGTGAGATGGCTAGGAGGAAGGGTGAGGGTAGGATGGCTTTTTATTTTTTATGTTTTTAAAATTATTTTTGTTTACTTTTTCTGAATCCACATCCACATACCAATAGTAATGCAATATTTCTAAATATACAACAGAACAGCAATTATTTATCATTATCATTATTATTATTATTATTATTATTATTATTATTATTATTATTATTGTAATACTTTTTTTTAGGATGAATAATTGGAGAAAAAATATATAATGGTATACCATCTAAACTCTTCTTTACATTATTGAAGAATGCATATAGACTTAAATGGAATGATTGTGGTTTCGATATATATATATTATATAAACATATGTACGTATGTACATATACAGATACACACACACACACACACATTTATATATATATATATATATATATATATATATATATATATATATATGTAGGCTTGTACAAATGCATTTTATCAACAAGGCAGTTCATATTAAATAACATACGAGTCCTAAAAGTAGTGACAATTGTTAGAATACAATAAGTACAATAGTACCATTGATTTCCTATTTCTAATATTATGTTTTATGTGAGTTTTATTTTGCCAACTAGCTTCCATTTTACATCTGTTAAATCAAACTTACTTAAGTCTATGTTATACACTTAATCCAAGAGAATAATTCATATATGATGAAGAAAAAAAATATTGCTGCATATATGCACGCATTCTCACATATGCACTAATATATATATATATATATATATATATATATATATATATATATATATATATATATATATATATATATATATATATATATATATATATAAAGAGAGAGTGACAGACAGACTGGTAGATAAAAATATTCTGTGCACAATGATAAAATATTTTAGAAATATAAACATACTTTAGAATATATTGGAACAAATAAATTCTTCATCATTCATAAATTACTTTAACTTCTCTTTTAGTAGAGTAAATAAATATATGTATATATATATATATATATATATATATATATATATATATATATATATATATATATATATATATATATATATGTGTGTGTGTGTGTGTGTGTGTGTGTGTAAGTGTATGTGTGTGCATATCTTGGGAAAACTGAAAAAATTTCCTTTTCAAACAAGTTTTTCTTTAGAAGAATCTATTTATGCATATTTATTCCATTATGCATATTTATGCCCAAAATGCAAATTGAATAACAAATAGTCCATTCATCCATCTTTTGATCTTTATGGTGGTAAGTTCAAATCACATATGATGATTGGGGGTTATATGTGAAGACCATGTAAATTTTGTTTAAATAGCTAGAATTACTGAAACTGAACTAAAAATTGATGGAAATGGAAAATATCTATGGTTTCCTAAAGATTTCAGCATCCAAACAACTGTTATAGTAGCAAAATATGTACCATTTATTCCTCTATTATCTTCGTTAAAACTGCATATGGCGTAGTAGTTAAGAGCATGGGCTACAAACCCCAAGATTCCGTGTTCGATTCCAGGCAGTGACCTGAATAATAATGATAATAATAATAATAATAATATTAATATCGAAAAATACCTTAGGAATGAGAACCCAAGTTCCAAATTTCTCCGAGTCACCTGATGAAGGCTGGAGGGTATATCAGCCAAAACGTTGCATTAACAACAAACAAGATGAGGACAAATGTCCGTCAAATGTAAATAATGTATATATATATATAATTCATCATTATCATCATCATTTTAATGTCCACTTTCCAATGCTTGCATGGGTCGGACAGAGTATTTGAAGCAGATTTTCTATGGCTGGGTGCCCTTCTTGTCACCAACTTTCTCCAAGTAATATTTCACTATGACCAGATATTTTTTGACAGAATACTGGAAATGAATGGCACTTCTTTTATGAGAGTGACATTTATTTACATCTATATTTGAGAACACTTACCCAAGGTGCAATGCAGTGGGACTGAACGCAGGACCATGTGACTGGGAACCAAAAATCTTACTACACAGCCAGGCCTGCACCTACATCTATTAATACCTGTAATGTTGTAGACTGTACTTTCGACATTTGAAGTGCAAATTCTCCCAAAATGAGTTGTCTCAGCACCAGAATTAATATTATCCACAACAAATCTTGTGGACTAGGTCCATGTATTAGAAATAATCATAAACCCAACACACTTTTCCCTAAATGTGCAAAACCTTCCAGCCTTAACAACAGTAGCCCTAACACATCTGCTTCTACCTATATAATGAATGATAGTATAGACTATGATAGGATATTTTGAGCCTCGATCAGCTGGTGTTGCGAAAACCTGTAATTATCAAGTTTCACAAATTGTCCTCTTGACATCAAATACTTGCATTATACCATTGTGTTAAATGTACTGTCACAGCCCTACATTCTTATCAGGCTGGAGTCTACATTGTGGAATGATCTACTTGAAGCAATGCTACCTTGAACACATGAGCTTCTAACAAATACAGCTTCTAAACAATCTACCTGCTTTGTCACCTAAGATCACTGTGTCAAGATCCAGAACACACCTTCCACCTTATCCTGGTCTATAATTTGTGGTGGAACCCCATATGATGCAAATCATTGCGTTTGTAAATTATGTTTCTGGGAGCTATTCACTGTGTGACAACAAAGTGAGACCTCTTTATTTAACCAATACATTGGTTAAATATTTAACCAATACATTGTCTTAGCAAAAATTTTCTTTCACCCACCATATCTTCTTTTATTAACCCTCCACTCCCTCACTGCAACACCTATCCATGCTACACTGTTCTGTGCCTCTGTTGTTCTTAACTAATTTATCTTTAGCGCCCCACTATTTTGAACTGACAACATTTCTTTCACCTGTTTTTAGCTTTATCTTCTTTATGCCTAGTCTTTTCAAGTAATATTTTCATTTTGTTTCTCCGTTTACCCACCCCTTCTATTTGAATTGTTCCCTCCACTTTCTCCCACCTCTCCCTCACTACCTGACTTGGCTCTCTTCAAACCTTTATGTTTATAAACATTGCTAGAAAATATACATTTGCTACTCTGCTCTTGAGAAGGGACAATTTTCTAGGGACATGTCTCAGTACACATACCTATGACATCATGCACATATAGCATGTGAATATTTTTTATTATGTAAGTTATAGCCATCTTGAAACAGAAGTTGAGATAAGATTTAAAATAATTCTTCTGTTCTTTTATCCTTTTCTTATTCTGCAATCTGAATTTTTTATGCTACATGTAATTATACATCTCAAGCCTACCTGTGCTTATCTACCTTATTACCTTCATAGAAGCACAAAAGGGATTGTTCATATAGCCAGCTTTCAATACAGCAGCATTGATCCTGGCTAAAGAAGCAGGAGTTTAAGTTCCCATCGATTTGAGTACTGCTATTACCTACTAACTTGCTTTCACCTACTCACTATCTCTCTATCTCTCTATCTATCTATCTATCTATCTATCTATTTATCTATCCATCCATCCATCCATATATATATATATATATATATATATATATATATATATATATATATATACACACACACATGCACACAAACATACATACACATTTATGTATGTATATAATTTAACAAAAATATAGATACTCATTTGTTTCCCTTTCAAAATGACAGTAAGTTGTCTTTTTATCAAAGACAATTAAAAAATAAAACAAATTCATGTGTCATGTAGTAATTTGATTTCATCAAGTTTTGGGCAGTTTTGAAGAAATTAGAATTGAGTTCAAAACGATCTTGGAAGGTGTATAAAAGAAAAAAATGTATTAAAAAAGGTGTAAAAAAGAAAAAAAAAGTGAATATATTAGATAGTAAGAAAATTGCTGGCCAATGGCTTAAGTGCCTTTTAGCCTACATGATATTTCTTTAGAATACAATTCTGTCAGAAATCTCTAAATTTCCTCTTTTCACAATATACCAATCTATTTTATATTACAAATTTTATTAACTGTATTTTGCTGACAGAAACCATCACTAGTTTCTTCAGATTCTATACTTCCACTTTCTTTTCTATTCAGTAATGAATCCGTCACAATAGATGTATGCCATGGCTAAAAATTGCTGCAAGGAGTGATTATCAAGAAGTAAGCAACCTATCAGTCAGAATAGTTGTGTTGTTCTGATTTCTGATGAGAACTGTTTCTAATCAGTCATTCTGCAGCTTGGAACAGCCATGAATATCATAATCGTTATACTTATATTTTAAATAATAAATATCTGGTACTTTGGGGTTCTTGTTCTTAGTAAAATAAACAAAAATGTACGAGATGAGGAAGATAGAATAAGAACCAGAAAGTGATTTCAGTTTCTGTTGAAAGTACTTCACTTCTGTAGCATAAAAGTAATTTTTTTCCCAAACCCTAACAGAGATCAACATTCATATCTAGTCCAAAAATATCTGTATTACATAAGAAATGATGCAGTAATTTGTATAAGTGAGAGGCTGATAGATTAAAATGCCTTGTAATGTTTTGTTTGTGGAGGCATGTGGCTTAGTGGTTAAGGTGTCAGCATCATGATCGTAAGATTGTGGTTTCGATTCCTGGACTAGGCGACACGTGTTCTTGAGCAAAACACTTCATTTCATGTTGCTCCAGTCCACTCAGCTGGCAAAAATGAGTAACACTGCGATAGACTGGCGTCCCGTCCAGCTGGGGAACACATATGCCATTGAAACTGGGAAACTGGGCCCATGAACCTGGCTAGGCTTTAAAAGGGCGCATTTATTTTTTTTTTCAATGTTTAGTTACTTCCCTTTATTTTGTGAGTTCAAATCTCATCACCTTGACATTTCATCATTTTGATCGCCTGCACTTCTTTACCAAATTTGTAGCCTTGTGCCAATGTTACAAACCTGTGCCACACCAAAAGTAAATTTACATTAGCAATCTCTTTCTAACTTTCTTTCTCTTTCCTTCTCTCTTTCTTCTTCAATATCTCACAGCTTTTGTCTATCTCTCACACTATCACTCTTTATCTCTACACCCCCCCACTCACTCTCTCTCGTCTTCCAGCTACCACACATATACATACACACAGACGATCATATAAACTATATTAATGAATTACTATGATCATATACAATGCTAGACATGTCTATGCATAATTCTATCAGCTACATTGCAACTAATAAAGCTAGAATTCATTATTAAGTCAACTGAAAATAGAGAAGTATTATTTATGAGGGAAATCAAGCATAAATTAGCTAATTAAACTTTACAATATACATTACAGTATTCTTGATGAAACTAATTGTCTTGGCTAATAGTGAAGTTATTTGATATGTGAATCAATTGCTTCCAGTGTGTCGCTGAGAAAAAATCTTTCTAAGAGGAGATGGCCAAGTTATAAGTGTTTTTGACTAAAATACAAAAATATTCTTATTTTGGCATGTGGTCAACGATTTTGTGGGGTTGGGAAATCAATTACATTGACCCCCGTGCTCAACTCATACATGTTTTATCAAACCCAGAATGAAGAAAGACAATGTTGACCTTGGTGGAATTTGAACTCAGAATGTAAAGATGAAAGAAATATCCCAGAGCATTTTGCCCAGCAGGCTAACAATTCTACTACCTTCACACCTAAAATTACCAAAATATATTATCTATCATATTACAGAATCACCATCATTAAACTTTTCTATTGATTACTAAATTCCCTTACACTATCTCTGTTCAATAGGGACAGGTTCTTATTTGATTTTCCATTTAGTTCCCCCACAAGGGGCTACTTCATGCTAACAGGATTTGGTGCTTCAAATGCTTTGATCAAGAATAGTTTCATCAATACTATTCTTCTTAAAGACTAATATACATGTATGTATATAGGTACATGGGTACGTACGTATGTACATGTGTATGTATGTATGTTTGTAAGTATGTATGTATGTATCTATCTACCTATCTATGTCTCTTATGCATTTAATCATTCAAATTCTTTCTCTGAAGAAGGAGTTGGTTTTTAACAAAGATAGAAAGGTCCATTTTTGGAATATATGAGAGTGAGTCAAAAAGTAATGCCATTTTGTTTAGGACAGGTATA
>NC_142931.1:68512591-68515091 GCF_046866305.1 Octopus bimaculoides | reverse complement strand
TGGAGGGTATATCAGTCGAAACGTGCTAACAACAAACAAGATGAGGACAAATATCCGTCAATTGTAAATAATGTAAATAATTTATAAAATATTTCTATTAGATGTGCTCAAACTACATATTACTAAACAAAAATGCCGATACATTCAAATCCCTTGTGTCTAACTCTGGTTTTATAGAGTTAAGCAAATTAAGAGTACAATTTTCTCTTGGTTTTGAATTGCATATAATGGTAAACATAATACATCCCTCAGTGTAGCACCATCAAAAAATACCTGGTCCATTGGTGCCTCTAGTAGAGGTCACTTTATTGCAAAAGTTTTGTATCATATAACCAGTCTGAAAATAAATTCTTACCTTCCACCAATGAGCCCATAAGCCCTGAATAAAATCATTGCAGGCTGGTTTTCCCCTTGACTAAACAGAAAACAAAGAAAGACCAAGAAGGGAAATATCAGATGCATTCAAACACAATCTAAAACCTTCTCTCAGAAGCAAAGTGAAGTGATATGTACTGAAGTATGTGTCCTACATAAATGCAGGAGAAAATATCTTCAGAGAAATTTAAATGAAAGACCTATGAACTAGTATTCTAATATTATATTTGACTTAGCTGTTTTCCTTCTGATAGGTAATATACGATATCATCACAATGTACAAAAAGATAAGATGTTCTCTTATTTGTCTTAATATTTAAAAAAAATGCTGCTTATTAAAGTGTGATGTAGAGCAATACTTGGTTGTCATGATGTCTTGTGGTACACTACGACATCATTATAGATTAAATTTATTGGAAAACAAACAATGCAGCAAATAAAAGTAGTGAGAATGAACATTCTTTTTCTAAAAAGCCAAGAAATGTAATGAGTATTTACTATTTGGATAAGCTACATCCAGTAATATCTTTTAAAGAATCTACAAACAACAGTTGAATAACATCCATCATCTTTATATCTACATATTCATTTCTAAATATTGCTGTTCCATCTATGTAAGAGCATTACAAAAGATTTGATAAGAAATAAAATAGAATTTCAATATATTTCAGAACCAGAGGTTGGCAAAAAATGTTCCTCTTTTCTCCAATTCATTACAAATCATTGTTATGCACAGAATCAATATGGTTTTGTAACATGACAGAAGATATTAGCATCGCATTTGGTATTTTATATACAAATACATACATATATATATATATATATATATATATATATATATATATATATATATATATATATTCATTTTTTTCGCTTCTTCTTTTAGATAGAAAGTGATCATACAGCTGCACAGATATTGCTAAATAAAACTTTATGCTATAATAGATATTGTCATATGATTCTATGTATTGTAAATGCTTTATATTTGTATTGTATAAAAATGCATGATTTATCTATAAAATACATGGCTAATACATTTTATCCCCAATTTAAATATATTTTAAATAGCCAGAAACAAAATTCCGTTCATGCAAGCGCATCCTCACAAACATAAAGAAAACTTTAATACACTGAAATATATAATTCTCTCTCTCTCCTCTCTCTCCTCTCTCTCTCTCTCTCTCCCTCTCTTTCTCTCACTTACATACACACATACACACACACTCTTAGAAGTAGGAACACATATAATAAATGATCTACTCTATTCAATGATTTCTAATATCAATTATGCAAAACATAGAATAGTATCTCATATGTTATCTGATATATATACATAAATGTCTATATAAAATATATGTATGCAGATGTATATGTATGTATGCACATTTTATACTTATATATGTGTGTATGTGTAAAAGCATAAAATTACATGCATTTAATTTATATATATGCATATAATAGATATGTGTGTATGTATACTAAATATATGTTACATATTAACATCATATGCATCTTTATCTATAGTATTACATAAATATTGTATATATATGTATGTGCATATATATATTATATAATTATATGTATGTATATATTTATATATATAATACAAAATGTATGCACATCTAATTTCTCTCTTCCTCATCTCTCTCTCTATCTCTCACTCTCTGTATATATATATATATATATATTTGTGTGTGTGTTTATACAAGCATACACACAGAATAAGAGGGTGGTTCATATCTAATTACATATTTACATATAAAGCATTTTTTAAACTTACCAGTAAAACCATCATAAATGCACACTTAGATGTATGTGCTTAAAATCACGAGTATATACATGTACGCATCATTGAAAGGAATGGATACAAACCCAAACATTTACTTACCTTTTTTCTTCTTACATAATAGAATATTGAAAAGCATTATGTTGTAATATGTATAATATTATGTGAATTTCAGAGACATAACATGTTCCTGAGATGTAGAATTACAGAAAAATATTCAAGGTAATTTCAGGAGTACATATATGGAAATATGTCGTACATTCCATTCTCACTACTTTATATGTAGTCTGATCAATAAGTATCCGGAATGTTGATATAGTAACAAAGCTAAAGCATGCA
>NC_142931.1:68500091-68505091 GCF_046866305.1 Octopus bimaculoides | reverse complement strand
CGGCGTTGGTTTATTTGTGCCCCTGTAACATACTAGTTCAGCAAAATAACTGGTAGAATAAGTACCAGAATTTTAAAAATAAGTACTGGAATCTGCTAAGGTCCTTCAATGTAGCATCCTAGCTTTCTGAAAAAAAAAAAATTACATACACACACAAATATATATATAAAGAGAGAAGTATTGTTAGATAAGTAGACACACAGACTGATAGATAGAGAGAGAGATAAAGCACAGGTTCTCTTCTAATGTTTCAAGGCCATATATAAATTTTGGTGATTTTTAACATAGCAAATTATTTTGTGAGATGTTTATTTAGTTTACTTTGGATAATTTATTTGTAAGATTTATCAGCATCTTGAAACCAATAAGTGCACAGCTATATTTAATACCCCTTTACTTCTTATATAAATATTTGGATCTCCCATCCATCCACTTGAATAACTGCACTCTCTAATTACAATAAGATCTATTGACATTTACCACATCAATTGGAATCAGACAGGATGTTTCTACTTTTATATGCACTCTAATTCTTAAGCACCTTGCTGATGGTAAAAGGAAGTTAGTTTTCTCCGTGTAATTTAGATATACATCAACGGACAGTTGGATATGATAATTACAACAATGTAAGATTTATAGATATGTTATGCTAATTAATCATTGATGTATCATTTTGGTTATCTTTAGAAGAATGATGTATTGCAATCACTTGATGAAGAAATATGGCTTTTATTGAGAAATCAAAGGTTATTTAGTCAACCAAAAGGTTTTGAAATATATAAATACTTTTATATAGCCCCAGGTCAGACCTGATTAAGATGTTCTTTAATCAAATGTATTCTAGACATGACCATATCTTCTTTTCTTGAACATTGCATATATAGAAGTATATTAAGCAATTTAATCCATCCATTTTCAAGATTATCAATCCAGTTTGGCACCTTGCTTCGACCAATGTAATGTCTCTATAACAATCGAGGGATGAGGCATAAACGCCCAGCCTGGGTTTTAGATACTTTGGTCTTTCATTCGCTGAAATATCTCATCTGCACACACCACAACTTAAGATAAATGATAACAGTAGTTTGCTAACTGAACTAGCTGATCCTGGCCATTAACATTTAGTTGTCTGTTCATCCACTCAGCATCCACTTCATCTGCTAAAATAGTTCATATTCACTATGTTGCATCCCTTGATTTCAATGTACCATGATTTCAATGATTTCAATGGGTAATTGTATACTCTTTAACCCATAGCTGGGACTATGAAAAGTGCTACAATTCTAGGCAAGAGTTGATCTGGGAACAACAATGACGAAGAGATGGTTCCACACTCCTCAAAATCCTGGAAATCCGGAATCAGGGTACCACAACTAGATGCAGTTTAAAGCCACACACAGAACTAAAGTTATGTCCAGAACTTTTTAAGTTGGTAGGATGTAATATGAATGCTATTTTTATGTTGTTTCTAGCAGATCATGTGATCCCATTAGAGTTCCTTGATCCACTTTTAGTTTAAATATTATTCAAGGTAGTAGAATTGGTGGTCCAGAAAGTATAGAAGTGGAATATCATGGGACTCTACATCTGTTTCAATGATGAATAAAACTTGAACATAACCATTCTGTTTAGGGCTCAAAGGTCAGTAAATTAAGTACAAGTAACACTGTATTCGACCACCACCTGCTTCTTGGGTACCTTTAGAAGATGATTCCACTCTGTTAAGCCTACAGCCTGATGATGATAAGTTCATCCCTCCCTACCACAAGTTATAGAGCCTCCTGAAAAGAGTCCTGGATGTTGGCCTTCCTCCTCAGCCTAAGCCTTTAAAAAGAAACAAAACAATGCTTATCATTACTATATGCACTTGACAATAACATATTGATGTGATCATACATCGTTTACTTAAATCTTCTGATGACATTTCATTTACCACTATAGTTGGGCTTATATCATTCTGTATTTGCCTATTTCTTGGAAATACGACTCTACTTATCCCAAATTTCCATTGAGATTTCACAGCTCCAGTACCGCAGACGTGATTAGAATGTCATAGGAACGTACCTCAAAGCAGATTCTTCAAGCTGAGCCTACTGGCAGAAGATAATATCCATAATCTCAGTTGGTTTATGCTTAGGAATCCAGCTGGAAAATCTAATGATGGTTGCTTCTGATGGGACTTTTTAGTGGAGATGCCAGAAGACTCTATACTCGTGACTCTCTTAGGAATATTTGGCAGACAAGATCGATGGATACATACCCAATAAGTGATCCCTTTTTGTTACAGATATTATCTAACACATTTATTTATGCATCTGTTTATATATTTTGTTGCGAAATAGGTAAACAATAATATCTTTGGTTTATATGTTTGCAGCATTTCAATCACTTGTTTACAGAATTTCTGATAGTCAAAGTCACATCAGAGTTTCTGTATTGTGTGGAAAAAATCTTGCAATGGACTTCATTTGAAAACAACTATTGTTCCCTATTGCTAATATCTATATTCTTTACTGGTATATATTGATGAAAGGTACATACACACACATATAAATACCCAAATGCATGCACTCACATATATACATGCACACAACACATACATAAAATGGATTTCAGCAGTTTCCATTTGCAAAATTCCAATCACAAAGTATTGATCTACCCAATGCCATATAGCAGGATTGTGGCTGGGAAACACACTTCCCTTGTGGCTGGGAAATACACTTCTTATCCACATTGCCATGCACTGAGACCAACACAATTCTTTCCACCCTGCTTCTAAGTGCTGTCTTCAGTTTCTTTTTATTCTATTTTATTATATATATATATATATATATATATATATATATATATATATTGTGGTGAGGGTTTCTTTAGTAAATCAACAATTATATGATTCTGAAATATATCCTTCTTCATAGTCTCTTTCCAGAGACCCTGAGAAACCTAATTACCATATCACTTTTAATACCAACAATTTACTATGGATTTATGATGATGTTGATTCAGATAATCCAATGGAATCTTAAACTAATTTGTAAATCATCAATCTGTGGGTAATTTAAATAACAGCATTATATTGGTTTCAAATTTTGACACAATGCCAACAATTTTGGGTGAGGGGTTAGGTCGATTACATCGAGCCCCAGTGTTCAACTGATACTTATTTTTTGACCTCGAAAGAGTGAAAGGCAAAGTCAATCTCAGCATTTTTTTAACACAGAACATAAGACATATGAAATGCCATGAAGCATTTTGCCCAGCATGCTCACAATTCTGCCAGCTTGCCACCCTAAATAACTGTCTTATATTGAGATCTTATAATTGTTTTAAATCTTGAAACAAGGCCAGTAGTTTTAAGGTGATGGGGCTAATCAATTACATCAACCCAAGTACTTGACTTGTGCTTTATTTTATCGGCCCTGAAAGGTTGACATTAACCTTAGTAAGATTTAAACTTAGAACTTTATGAGTCAGAACAAATGTCACAAGTCAATGTTTTGCAATGCTCATACAATTCTGCCTGTTTAGCATCATAAGATGAGATCTTATAGATAGGGGTGGTAACATCAGGAATGCTAAAATAAGTAGCAGTAACACACTAGGGTTAATTCATTTGACTATAAAATGCCTTACAAATACTGACTTTGTTCCTTGTTGGAAACGATCAATATTTCACACAGTTTCCATTTGAATGCAATCACAGAACAGTTTCCTGAATTTAATATCGTCAGTCGTATTGTGTATTTTTGTGCATGTAAACTTTGTTTTCATCATTATTTTATTAGTTTATTCCTATTTTTAAATTTCATTTTCATTATATGTTACTGGCAGCACTGAGAAATTGTTTTCTATTTTATAACTGTCTTGAACAGTCTCTCGTTCTTATCCTTTGATGGTAGTGACATCAAAATCTCTCATTCACTTTTATGATAAAAAATGTCTACCTCCAGCAGCATACATCATAGAGCAGAGCTAAGCTTCCGCTAAGTCAAGTATGTGGTGTAGTTTTGATTCCTCAGTAAAAGCCACTTCACAGCATGTGTGTCATTAATGCCTTTGGCTAAAGCACCAAAAAACACTTTCTATTTCCAGTCTCTCCAATTTATAGCATGTTTACAATGTAAAAACAAAAAAACAAATATCCTTCTCCTTATTTTTTTTATCGACACTGGCAATTTTGATACATATTTGTGAAACTGGATGTTGTAGTAGAGTAAAATTTCAACAACAATTGTACTTTTGATAAAAAAGTAAACAAAATCCCTCAAGATATTTCCTATAAGTGCTGGTATGGCTGTATGGTAAGAAGCTTGCTTACCAACTACAAGGTTCCAGGTTCAGTCTCACTACGTGGCATCTTAGGAAAGTGTCTTCTACTACAGCCTCAGGCCAAACAAAGCCTTGTGAGTTGATTTGATAGGCAGAAACTGAAACAAGCCCATCATATAAATATATATATATATATATATATATATATTCCTCGCATTAGGTACTAAATGTGGTTTTTTGAGAAGTCCACTGTGTGGCGTTATTATTTTCTGTAATAATGCCCTTTATATAAATATATATATTTATATATATAAATATGGTTGTGTGGTAAGAAACTTGCTTTCCAACCACATGGTTCTGAGTTCAGTCTCACTGTGTGGCACCCTGAGCAAGTGCCTTGTATTATAGCCTCGAGCTGACCAAAGCATTGTGAACTGATTTGGTAGATGGAAACTGATAGAAGCCCATCATGTGTGTGTGTGTGTGTGTGTGTGTGTATGTCTTTGTCTGTGGCCCTCCCCCACTACCACTTGCCAACTAGTGTTGGTGTGTTTACATCCCTGTAATTTAGTGGGTCAGCAAAAGAGACCGATATAAAAAGTACTAGGCTTAGAAAAGGGAAAAAAATCTACTGGGGTTGATTCATTTGACAAAAATTTCTTCAAGGCGGTGCACCAGCATGGCCGTAGTCTCAACTAAAACAAGCGAAAGATAAAAGATACAAGTCAGTA